>NW_006408612.1:6184226-6185538 GCF_000296735.1 Chrysochloris asiatica
AGTCTTACACGGTCCGCAACAGTAGATGGTTACTTTCCCTTTTTAAAAATGATTTTCAACTGCAAAAACATTATTATACTACATACAACAATTAAGGGGCCCTGGTAGTGTTGGGGATTACGAGTTTGGCTGCTAACTACAAGGTCAGCAGTTCTAATCTACCAACAGCTCCATGGAAGAAAGTTGAGACTTTTTGCTTCCGTAAAGATTCACAGCCTCAGAAACCCTACATAAGGTCTCTATGAGTCAAAACTGACTCCATGGCACATAACCACCACATATAACAATTGCAAAGATACAAACGCAAAAAGAATTAGAGAAACCATTGCTAAGTCTATTACCAAAAATAGCCACTGTTAACATTTCAGTTTATGATCTATGAGACTTTTCTCTGACTATACAAAGGTGGCACATGCAAGCACAGATTTGCTCTTTTCCCTACCTCCTCAAATCCAGATGGTTACAGCAAGTGCCTCTACATTAATACCTCACTTTCTCCCATAGTTGTAGGATCAGTCCAGGAGTGGACTCAAGCTGGGCCATTCAGAGTTACTGCTTCTATAAGGATGAAGATGAATAGTTAAGTTGAAGGTTGCTGGAAATAATCTTCGACTATGTGAATTCATCTCATGTTACCAGGACAATCTCATGCTACTAGCTGCCCTGGCTCTTGCTGCTGACAAGCCTGGTTCCCTAACTGATTTCATGATTCTATCAGTCACCTGTGCCTTATAATACATGATCTTTTTTCTTTAAGGTAGCCAGAATAGATTCTTTTACTTGTAGCCAAAAACTTCTATTGGATGTAGGTAGCACTGTTTTATATCTGAAGGAGTCCCCATGGCACAATAGTTAAGCGCTGGGCTGCTAACAGAAACTTTGGCAGGTCCAACCAACTAGCTGATATGAGGAGAAAGATGTGACAGTATGCTTCTGTAAAGATTTACAACCTTCGAAACCCTATTCGGCAATTCTACTCTGTCCTATAGAATTGCCATGAGTTGGAATCAAGTAGAAGACAATGAGTTTGTTTTGGTTTGTTTACAGCTGCCTGACAAGTTTTCTCTCATCTTTTATTGGTAGGAAATCCAATCTTTGTCTCTAGGTCCTTTTTCCTGTAAACCAAGATTGTTGTTGTTGTTAGGTGCCATCGAGTCGGTACCTACTCATAGCAACCTTATGCACAGCAGAACAAAACAATGTCCGATCCTGGGCCAACCTCATTGTTGTTGCTATGCTTGAGTCCATCAATGCTGCCACTTGGCCAATCCATCTTGTTGGGGGTCTTCCTCTTTTTCTCTGACCCTCCACC
>NW_006408612.1:6186177-6202353 GCF_000296735.1 Chrysochloris asiatica
TTTTTCTTCATAAAACCTAGATTCTCAGATTATTTGTTCAGCATACAGGTTGAATAAGGATGGTGAAAGAATACAAACTTGTTGCACACCTTTCTTAAGTTTAAAACATTCAGTGTTCCCATGTTCTGTTCAAACAACTGCCTCTTGGTCCAGGTACAGATTCCTCAGGAAAACCAAGGTTATTCCGCTTGTATTTTGAATATGTTGTTTTTAAGTGCCTTCGGATAGGTTTCACCTCATAGGCACCCTGTATAAGGTGTCTGAGGCTTTTAAATAAAATTTTGTCGCAGCAGAAAGCCTCATCTTTCTTCCATGGAGTGACTGGTGGGCTCAAAACACCAACCTTGTAGTCTGGAGTAAAGCACTTATCCTATGGAGCCACCACATTTCCCATTTTTAAGCATGTGCACTAATAAATTCCTCTTTTTGGCTTAATCTAGTTTAAGCTAGGTATCTGTCATTTGGAGTCCTGATGTGGTGCTGCAGGTTAATGCACTGGACTGCAAGATTAGTTTGAACTTCAGGGTTAGTGGTTCAAGCTGCACAGCCACTTCTTGGAAGCCCTCTATAGGGTCGCTATGAGTCATAGTTGACTCAACAGCACTTAACAATAACAACAACATCTGTCACTTATAACTGAAATCTACCAGTGTCCAACCTCCCCCTTGTGTATCATGTACAGTGTGTACCCAGTGCCAAGTGTGTACTTAATGCTTGATGTTGTTAAGTGCCTTCGAGTTGGTTATGACTCATAGCAAAACTTTATAGGGTTTCCAAGGAGCAGCTGGTGAGTTTGAACTGCCGACCTTGCAGTTCAAATCCAACTTGTGGTTGAGTGCTTATCCTACCGCGCCCACCAGAACGCCAAGTTTAATGCTTGCCGTTGTTATGAAGTGCCATCGTCATCTTTTATATTGTTTAAAAAGGTATTTGTAATGAAGAAGTCAAAACTCTCTCATGAGATCTCCAGCATCATTTCTATACCGAGGCCATATTTTTTTAATCTAGTTGGAAAGAAGTTTGTAGAATTCTTAAATTTCATCATCACTGGTTTTAGTGGTTGGTGGGTTAATTTGAGTAATAGTGGTGTTAACTGGTCTTCCTTGTAGGTGTATATGAATAGTATCCTATCACAGACTGCATTATACTTAAAGATAGAAGATTGTTGCCTTGCAAACTCTTGAAATGGTTGAACATTGGAGAGGAGCTCAGTGACCCATCCACTCAGGGACATGATAACAGGAATCCTGAAGTGAGTTGGGAATGGGGGATAAATAGGACTGCTCTGTTTCACCTCAGATTCCAAAAAGTTTTTGACTATTGCCTTGATATTTGTTTAGAATTAAAAGTAAGATAATGAAATACAGAGTCCTGGTTTGGTGCTGTAGGATAAGCACTGGACTGCTAACTGCAAGGTTGGTGGTTCAAATCTTATATAGCATCACTATGAGTTGGAACTAAATCAACGACACTTAACAACAAATGTAACAACTAAACACACTAGACAGATGAATTCTAATTTTTTAAAAGGCAGCAGCCAGTAGATGAATTGGTTGGGTTTTGCCCTAGAGGACTCATGAAATATTCAGAGCCCTGGTTGCTTCACAAGACCACTTGGCTCTGTTTTCAGGTTTGTGCAGATGCCTTAGAGTTGAGTGTATTTTCACTGTTGCCTGTAGGTGGTGTGGCCACATCCCAGGCTCAACCAGGAAGACCCACTGGTCCTACCCCTGTGTGATGTTAAAATGAAACCTTGTGAATTCATTTAGCTGCATTTTTTCATGTTGATCACATCCCCCTCAGTTCTGAAGACGCCAAAGGCACTAAAGAAAGAGCTGCCTGACAATTCGCTTACAGTACAACCACTCTCTTCTTGGGCCCATACTGTTGGTAAGTGCCATCGAGTCGATTCGGACTCAGCAACCCTGTATAAGTTTCCAAGGAGCAGCTGGTAGCTTTGAACCACCAACCTTGTGGTTCGAAGTCCAGTGCCTATCTTATAACGCCACATCAGGACCCCACACTCAACAGACACAAAAGAATGTGTATCAGGGAGCCAGGATTCCTCTGTTTACATCACAAAAAATGTTTTGCTTTGTCTTTGAAAAAATCTTGCCTCTATTGCAAATGCTTCCTCACCTTCAAGCTGCTTTTTATAAAAGAAAAGAAAATGACATATACTGTGTATATGAAGATGGACTCCTGGTATGGCGCTGCATTGGACTGCAAACCCCAAGTTGGCAGTTCAAACCCACCAGCTGCTCCTTGGAAATCCTATACAGGGTCTCTGAGTCAGAACTGACCCACCATCACTTAACAATAATAACATGTAAGATAGGATAATAAAAAGTTCCTTAAAAATTATTTCTTGTACACTGCATATTCAAATAGCAGTAAGAAATAACTGTGGACACTTGGTATATGAGTGTAGAGAGAAATGTAAATACCATATAATACAGAAATTCTTTATTAAATAAGCTGGTTTAACCAAATAAGATACAGCAAGAGGAGTCAGTCAATAAATCTTTAAATTCCTTGAACCTCTGTTGTTTTTTCTGGAGAAAAAGATTTTGTTTTGTTTTTAGTTTTTCACTGTAGAAGCAACATAAGATCATTGCAGCAAAATTATATGGAAAATAAAGAAACTTTCTAAGTTTACAAAATGAAAATAAGACAAAAAAATCTTCATTTTTCATGGTTGCTGTTATATTTATTAAGTGTGCTTCTTTAAGAGAATATTTTTAAATACTCCTTGTGTGCGCTGTAAGATAAGGGCAGGAGCATACAGTTTGTTTGGATTACAAGGTCGGCAGTTCAAACTCACTAGTCACTTCTTGGAAACCCTATACTGGGTAGCTATTAGTGGGAACTGACTCAACAACACTTAACAACAACAGCAATCCTAGGAAGTGCTGATTGGTTAAACCCCCTCTAGGCTGTTAAGACAATGTAACGATGTTCATTTTCTCCATAAGAAGGGTATGATGAGCCGGCCAATCTTAAATACCCTACAGATCCATTTATGCTCTTTGGGTATTCAATGCTGTTTAATGTGCTGGAAAGTAGTCTCAAAGAGACAATATTCTGTATATTCTGTAATATTCTGTAGTGTGTATATTACTTTTCTGACCCCTTTGTTGGCAACAATGAGCCACGGTGGCGCTGTGTGATGGATGTTGAACTGCTTGCTAATTGTGAGGTCATTGGTACCAGTTGCTCTGGAAATGAAAGATGGAACTGTGTGTCCGTGTAAAAATTTACGGTCTGTGAAACCCTATATAAGGTCACTGGAGTCCTGGTGGTGCTTTAGGATAAGCACTGAACTGTTAACCACCAGTTGCTCTTCGGAAACCCTACTCAGGGTTGCTATGAGTTGAACCAACTCGACACCATTTAACAACAATATGAGTTGGAATGGACTCAGTGGAGGAGTGTTTTGGTTTTTTTTTTGCTGTGGAAAACTGATTGGGGCTCTGCTTTCTCTTTGAATTAAAATGATCAGAGCCAGGGACCTTGATCACAATAACACCATTCTCTAAGCAATAAGGGGTTATCTGCCATGGATGGGTGATACCACGGTATAGATAGTCAAAGATGTCTTTCTCCAGCAGCCCCAAAGAGAGTAACTGAAGTCATGTGTTGTTGTTGTGTGCTATGGAATTCATTACAACTCATAGAGACCTGTATAGAAAAAAAGAAAGAAAAAAATCTGAAAAAAGCTTAAGGTTCATGTGAGACAACATAAAGAGGAATAAATTAAGGGTGATCTAAATTACAGAACAGAAGGAGACAAAGAAATGCACAGAAAAGATAGTTGAAAGGTTGTTAGGAGAAAACTTCTATAAAATCATGAAAAATGAGAAGATAAACATTCAAGAAGCTGAATGAAGCTGAATGGGATACACCTCAAAAGAAAATCACCAAGATATATCATAAACTCTCTGAAATCAAAGACAAGGAAAGAATCCTGAGAGTAACTCAAGAAAAAACAAAAAGTTACCTACAAAGGAAAATCAATAAGTTTAAGCTCTGATTTCTCAGCAGAAATCATGCAGGCAAGAAGGCAATGTGAAGATACACAAAACTCTGAAAGAAAAAATTGCCAGCCAACAATGATAAGCCCAGAAAAACTGTCCCTCAACTATTATGGTGAAATTAGAACATTTTCAGATAAACAGAAATTAAGGGCATTTATAATAACCAAGCCAATGTTACAAAAAATACTAAAGGGAGTCCTTTGGACTGAAACCAACAACAGCAGACAACAACCTGAGATTGACATACACGACAACACCACCCAGAACTCAATCCACATATGGTGGTGGTGTGCTGTGGAGTCGACTCCAACTTATAGTGACCTTGTATAATAGGGTTTCCAAGGCTGTAAATCTTTATGGGAGCAGAAAGCCTCATCTTTCTCCCGCAGAATGGCTGGTAATTTCAAACTGCAGACCTTGAGGTTTGCAACCCATAGATATATTCAAAGTAAAACAAACCTGGAGGTGTGGTGATTGTGTGCCTTCGAGTCGTTCTGACTCATAGCAACCCTGTATAGGATTTCCAAGGCTGTAAATCCTTACAGGAGCAGAAAGTGCTCCTGCCAAGTGCCTGGTGGATTCACACTACTCACCTTGCATTTAGCATCCCAAAGAGTAACCCACCATGATATTGTTGTTGTTATTGTTAAGTATCGTGGAATCGGTTCAGACTCATAGTGACCCTGCACATGGTTTCTGAGGCTGTAAGTCTTTACAGGAGCAGAAAGCCTCATCTTTCTCCCTCTCAGCAGCTGGTAGTTTCGAACCATGCTACTAGACCTCCTTAAAACAAACCTGAAATGTGAAAATAGGGAACCAGAGATATAAATTTGTAAAGAAGACAACTACAAATCAAAAAGAGGGAAAAATGTAGTTACAGAACTTCCAAATAGTGAGGAATTCAAGTGGATTTAAAGATAAGACAGACAATTTTAAATGGGGTAAGAAATTAATAAATTACAGGGTAACTGCAAAGAAAAATAATACACCTCACATCAAGCCAAGAAAAATGAAAACCATAAAGATTTAGCAAACATTAAAACAACAGCAATGAAGAAATTGACAAGAAAACAAACAAAATGAACTCAGCACAGAAAATTATGTAGAGCAAAGATACCAAAAGCACCACACAAAAACACACAGCAAAATGGCAGCAATAATTTAATTGTTGTTGTTGTCAGGTGCCATCGAGTCGGAACCGACTCATAGCGACCCCATGCACAGCAGAAGGAAACAATGTCCGATCCTGGGCCAACCTCACTACCGCTGCCACACTTGAGTCCATCAATGATGCCACCTGGCTGATCCATCTCGTTGGGGGTCTTCCTCTTTTTCTCTGACCCTCCACCTTACCCAGCATGACATCCTTCTCCAACGATTGTTTCCTCCGGACAATATGTCCAAAGTAAGAGAGACGAAGCTTAGCCATCCCGGCCTCCAAGGAGCACTCTGGCTGCACTTCTTCCAAAACAGATCCATTGGTTCTTCTGGCAGTCCATGGCACTTTCAGTATTCTCCTCCAACACCACAACTCAAAGGCATCAATTCTTCTACGATCCTCCTTATTCACTGTTCAACTTTCGCATCCATATGAGGCTATTGAAAACACAATGGCCTGGGTCAGACGCACCCTAGTTCTCAAGCTGACATCTCTGTTCTTCAACACTTTAATAAGTTCCTGTGCAGCAGATTTGCGTAGTGCAATACGTCGTCTGATCTCTTGACTGCTACTTCCGCGAGTGTTGATAGTTGATCCAAGAAGAATGAAGTCTTTGACAACTTCAATCTTTTCTCCATTGATAAGAATGTTGTTTATTGGTCCAGTGGTGAAGAATTTTGTTTTCTTGACATTGAGATGTAATCCATATCGAAGGCTGTGCTCTTTGAGCTTCATAAGTAAATGTTTCAAGTCCTCTTCACTTTCAGCAAGCAAGGTTGTATCATCTGCATATCGCAGGTTGTTAATGAGTCTTCCTCCAATCCTGATGCCACGTTTTTCTTCATAGAACCCAGCTTCTTGTATTATTTGCTCAGCATACAGGTTGAATAAGTATGGTGAAAGAATACAACCCTGTCTCACACCTTTCCCAATTTTAAAACATTCAGTGTTCCCATGTTCTGTTCGAACAACTGCTTCTTGGTCTAGGTACAGATTTCTTAGAAGTACAATTAAGTGTTCTGGAATACTCATACTTCTCAATGTTGTCCATAGCTTGTCATGAACCACACAATCGAAAGCCTTTGCGTAGTCAGTAAAGCACAGGTAAACATCCTGACATGAAATGCAGTAGAAAACTTGAACAGCCGCATTTAAAAAAAATAAATTTGTCAGATAATTAAAAAACTTCCAACAACAAAAAAAAATGTGGGCCCATATTGGCTTTATTGGTGAATTCTGCCAGACATTCAGAGACGAGCTGATACCAGTTCTACTCAAACTATTCCAGAATATGGAAAAGGATGGAAAATTCTTGAATACATTTTATATAGTGAGCATAACCCTCATACCAAAACCAGGCAAAAAGATCACTAAAAAAGGAAATTATTGACTAGACCAATATCCCTCATGAACATAGATGCAAAAATGCTCAACAAAGTCCTAGCCAATAGAATTCAGTAACATATAAAAAAATAATATATCAAGACCAAATAGGATACCAGGAATGAAAGGATGATTCAATGTGAGAAAACCAAATTAGAAAATCTAGGAGAAAAACAATCAATGTAATCCACCGTACAAATAAAACAAAGGAAAAGAACCACATAATCCTATCTATTGAGGCAGAAAAGACACTTGACAAAATCCAACATTCATTCCTAATAAACACACTCAATAAAACAGGAATAGAAAACAAATTCCTCAACATACTTAAGGGTGCATACTGTTGGTTATATCATGTTCGGTAAGGTGGAGGGTCAGAGAAAAAGAGGAAGACCCCCAACAAGATGGATTGACCAAGTGGCAGCATTGATGGACTCAAGCATTGATTGACCAAGTGGCAACAGTAGTGAGGTTGGCCCAGGATCGGGAAGGGCAGTGTTTCGTTCTGCTGTGCATAAGGTCGCTATGGGTCGGTACTGACTCATTGGCACCTAACAACAACAACAGTTGGTTAATGCGCTGGACTGCAAATTCCGCTTGAACCTGGAGGCCGGCAGTTCAAGCTCACCAGCTGCTCCTCGGAAACCCTATACAGGGTTGTTATGGGTCGGAACCCGACTCGACGGCACTTAATTACAACAACATACAGATTCAACAGTCAACATTACTCTCAATGGAGAGAAACTGAAAGCATTCCTTTAGCAAATAAACCAGACAAGGATGCCCATTATCACCACTTCTGTTCAATATTGTGTTTGAAGTCCCAGCCAGAGCTGTAAAGCAAAAAAGGGAAATTGTTGCTGTTGTTGTTGTTAGGTGCCATCGAATCAGTACCAATTAATAGTGATCCTACGCACAACTGCTGCTCCCATGAGTGCTGATTGTAGATCCAAGCAAAATGAAGTCTTTGACAACTTCAATTTTTTCTCCATTTATATGGATGGTGTTTATTGGTCCAGTTGTGATGATTTTTTGTATTTTTTATATTGTTGCAACACATACCAAAGGCTGTGCTCCTTGATCTTCATCAGCAATTATTTCAAGTCCTCTTCGATATCATCAAGCAAGACTGTAGCATCTGTATGTCACAGGTTGTTGATGAGTCTTCCTCCAATCCTGATTTCACATTTTTCTTCATATAATCTAAATTCTTGGATTATGTGCTCAGCATACAGATTGAATAAGTATGATGAAAGAATACAACTGTGGTGCACACCTTTCCTAATTTTAAACCACTCAGTGTTCTGTTTGAGCAACTGCCTTTTGGTCTATGTATAGGTTCCTCATGAACACAATTAAGTGTTCTGGAATACTCATACTTCATAATGTTGTCCATTGCTTGTCATGATCCACACAGTCGAAAGCTTTTGAGTAGTTAATAAAGCACATGTAAACATCTTTCTGGTATTCTCTGCTTTCAGTGAAGATCCATCTGATGTCAGCAATGATATCCCTCATCCCACATCCTCTTCTGAATCCAACTTGAACTTCTGGAAGTTCTCTCTCAATGTATGGTTGCAGTTGTTTTTGTATTATCTTTAGTAAAACTTTAAAGTAAAACTTTAGTAAAACTTTACAATGATATTGTCCAATGATTTCCGCATTCCATTGGGTCATCTCTCTTTGGAGTGGGCACAAACACAAATCTCTTCCAGTCAGTTGGCCAGGTAGTTGTCCTCCAAATTTCTGGCATAGATGAGTGAGTGCCTCTAGTGCCACATCACTTTGTTGAAAGATTTCAATTTGTATTCCATCTATTCCTAGCGACTTGTTCTTTGTCAATGGCTTCAATGCACCTTGGACTTCTTCCTTCAGGATCACTGGCTCTTGATCATATGATACCTCTTGAAATGGTTGAACATCAACCATTTCTTTTTGGCACAGTGACTCTGTATATTCCTTCCATCTTCTTTTGATGCTTTCTGCATCATTTAATGTTTTTCCCATAGAATCCTTCAATGACACAAGTCAGGGTTTGAAGTTTTTCTTCAGTTCCCTCAGCTTGAGAAATGTTGAGCATGTTTTTCCCTTTTGGTTTTCTAGCTCCAGGTCTTTACACATTTTGCTGTAATATTTGACTTTCTCTTCTCGAGCTGACCTTTGAAATCTTCTGTTCAGGGAAATGAAAGGCATTTAGGTTCCTCATGAGCACAATTAAGTGTTCTGCAATGCCCATTGTCTGCAATGTTGTCCATAGTTGTATCCACACAATCGAAAGCCTTTGCTAGTCAATAAAGCACAGATAAACATCTTTCTGGTATTAGCCATTGTTGTTGTTGTTGTTAAGTGCCGTTAAATGGATTCCGAACCATAGTGACCCTGTATAGGGTTTCTGAGGAGCAGCTGGTGAGCTTGAACCACCAACCTTGCAGTTCAAACGGCTTTGCAGTCTGGTGCATTAACCCATAGCACCACAGAGAGATGCAAATCAAAACAACAATGAGATATCACCTCACCCCATCATTAACTGCAAAGTTCAAATAAACAGAAAACAAATGTTGGCAAGGGTGTGGAGAGACTGGGACCTTCTTACATTGATTGTGGAACTGTAAAATGGTTCCATTACTGTGGAAAACAGTATGGCACTTCCTCAAAAACTTGGTATAGATACCCACAAGAAATATGATCCAGGACACAAGTAGATTCATGTACACTGACGTTCATGGCAGCACTATTCACAATAGCAAAAAGATGGAGACAACCTAAGTGCCCATCAGTTGAAGAGTATATAAACTTTGGTAGATACATGTAATCAAATACTATGCAATGTTGAAAAATAACAACAAATCTGTGAAACATATCATAACATGGATGAACCTGGAGGATATTATGCTGAGTGAAATTAGTCAATCACAGAAGGACAAATATTGTATAAGACCACTATTGTAAAAACTCAATAAAATATTTTCATGCTAAAAGAAACATTCTTTGATGGTTACCAAAGGTGGGAGGGAAGGAAGAGTAATTTACTGACTAGAGGGTAGACACGTGTTAACTTCAGTGATGGAGCTGGCAATCAATATGAAAGAAGAGGGAGGTTGGCAGAAGAATGGTGTAGACAGGTGCAGACACAAAGAGGAATGCAAGGGTTAAAAGGGATAGAATGTGGTGGAGCATTCAAGGGACAAAATAATTCTAAGATATCGTCAAACACTGTAAGGCACTGAGTTCCTGGATCTGAGGGATCGGGACCATAGTCTCAGGGGACACCGTGGTCAATTGGTGCAACATAGTTCACAGGGACAGTGTTCTGCATCCTATTCTGGTGAGTAGTGGCTAGGATAGTTAACGCTCATGTTGTTGTTGTTAGGTGCCATTGAGTCAGTACTGACTCATAGCAACTTTGTGCACAATAGAATGAAACACTCACTGCCCGATCCTGGACCAACTTCACTACTGTTGCCACACTTGAGTCCATCGATGCTGCCACCTTACCAAACATGATATCCTTCTCCAGCAACTGGTCCTTCCGGACAATATGTCCGAAGTACGAGAGACGAAGTTTGGCCATCTTGGCCTCTAAGGAACATTCTGGCTGCACTTCTTCCAAAACAGATCTATTGGTTCTTTTGGCAGCCCATGGCACTTTCAATATTCTCCTCCAACACCATTAACTCAAAAGCATCAATTTTTCTATGGTCTTCCTTATTTACATACGGTCCAGCTTTCGCATGCATATGAGGTTATTGAAAATACCATGGCTTGGGTCAGGCGCACCGTAGTCCTCAAACTGACATCTTTGCTCTTCAACACTTTAAAAAGGTCTTGTGCAACTGATTTGCCTAATGCAATACATCGTTTCATTTCTTGACTGCTGCATCCATGAGTGTTGATAGTTGATCCAATAGGAATGAAGTTCTTGACAACTTCAGTATTTTCTCCATTGATAAGAATGTTGTTTATTGGTCCAGTGGTGAGGATTTTTGTTTTCTTTACATTGAGATGTAATCCATACCAAAGGCTGTGCTCTTTGATCTTCATCAGCAAATGTTTTAAGTCCTCTTCACTTTCAGCAAGCAAGGTTGTATCATCTGCATATCGCAGGTTGTTTATGAGTCTTCCTCCAATGCTGATGCCACGTTTTTCTTCATAGAACCCAGCTTCTCGGATTATTTGCTCAGCATACAGGTTGAATAAGGATGGTGAAAGAACACAATCTTGTCACACACCTTCCCAATTTTAAAACATTCAGTGTTACCATGTTCGGTTGTCCAACGATTTCTGTGTTCCGTTAGGTCACCTCTCTTTGGAATGGGCATAAATATGGATCTCTTCCAATCAGTCGGTCAGACAGTTGTCTTCCAAATTTCTTGGCAGAGATGATTGAGTGCCTCCTGTGCCGCCTCACTTTCTTCAAAGATTTCAATTTTTATTCCACCAATTCCTGGTGCCTTGTTCTTTGCCAATTCCTTCAATGCACCTTGGACTTCCTTCTTCAGTATCATTGGCTCTTGATCATACGCTACCTCTTGAAATGGCTGAACATTAACCATTTCCTTTTAGTACAGTGACTCTGTGTATTCCTTCCATCTGCTTATGCTTTCTGCATCATTCAATAATTTGCCCAGAAAACCTTTCAATATCGAAAGTCGAGGCTTGCATTTTTTCTTCAGTTCCGCCAGCTTGAGAAATGCTGAGTATGTTCTTCCTTTTTGGTTTTCTGATTCCAGATCTTTGAGTTTTGCCTTTATCTTCTCAAGGTGATCTTTGAAATTTTCTGTTCAGCTCTTGAGCCACCATCTAAGGTGCAGCTATTGATCTGTCCATGTACGGAAGAAAGAAGAATGATGAAATTTGAAGATGTTTGGAATCAACTACTCCAATGGAATGTGTGGACTTCAGTCACCATGACTCTGAGACCAGAAGTGCCTGGTTACCACTATCACCCTGAAAGGGATCATGTTCTAACATCCCAGATAGAGTGGGAGACAATGTGGAACAAAAGTGAAATTTTTTTTTTAAAAAAAGGGCTTACTGGTTAGACAGAAACTGGTGGAACCCAAGACTATGAACATTGGCCACTCTGCAGGTCTGGACAGAAGTCACCCTCATGGCCCAGTTTTCAGCCAAGCAGTAGCTAGGTAGATAGCAGGAACAACAACATTAGTAAGGTACGCTCCCCATGGAATGATCAATCATTCAAGGTCAAAAGGGCAACGTTTACCTGGAGACAAAGTTGAGAAAGGTTGAGAAGGTGGTGGAATGGAAATAAGAACCACAGGGAGGAAGTAGGAGTAGGATAACTGTTGTCAGATGGAGGTGATTGCAATCATTGAGCTGAAACCAAGTATATGATTTTTTTTTAAATAAAACTGAGGAACTTTTCTCTAAACCTTCACTCAATTCACAAAAAAAGTTTCCAAAAAAAGAAAGAAAAAGGAAAAGATAAACAAGTCAAGGAGAGCAGATCTGCCAGGGCAGTCTCTTCTGGTGCTCCGCCTCCTCTGAACTTCCGTCATCCACAAAAGAGGAACTTGAGGGGATCACAACCTCCTACCATGCATCTGTGCACAGGTGTGCTGTGAAGGTGGACTGAAGGCCCCTGGGAACCATGGTAACAATTGTATATCCAGCCTCAGAGCCACAGAAACTCTCTACCTCAGCATTAACAACTGAAACAGAATTCACTCTGTTTCACCCACCCCCACCCACCCTCACACCTTACAGTCAGAGAGCCCACTTAAGACTTACCATCTGGGCCCATCTTTTTTTGCTAATTACCACACTGCTGAGAAATGAGAGCCACGTGCAAGGGACTCAGCGAAAGAGAAGTTGAAGAAACCACTGCACCAGTAGGTGGACCCAGAGTCCAGCTATACCATGATTGTGAGCCTGCAGTCAGTCCCTCAGAGTTACTACTGCTTGCCGAGGCCTCTTGAATTAAGTCAAGTAGGATTTCATTTACGTATTCCCTGCAAGGTCATTTTTCAGTCCAACCCTGCCAGTTCAAATGGAAATGCATTTTAAATCATCCTGGTCTAAATTGGTGCTGTTTCCAAGACCATTTTGGCCTGGAGAACAGTTCGTTGATTCTAGCTCCTACCCAGCTTTGTTTCAGATGCATCAGTTTTACTAGCTTCCCTGGGTCAGTGCTTGTTAGTTCCTTTGGTTATTTAGCATTCACACTGAATTTCTATGGTGCGAAACTCTTGGTAGGAAAAGTCTGCATCCCACTAGAGAGCCAGAGTCTTCAGATACGCCTTTCTCTGTACCTGGGGAGGTGGCACGGGGTGCTTAGAGTCTGGGTTCAGCTACTCAAGTGCTGCCATCTTGAGCAACAATGCAGACATGAAGGGAACTTTGAGAAAATGTTCATAGCGACAGTAATTCAAACTCTGATAGTAGTGTGATAACTATCCAAGGGTGACTAAACTAGTGGCAGCTTCCAAACCACATTGACCCTGAGGTATGGCCTGGCCAGCCATCCAGTGTCCTCCCAATAGATCCCTTTGCTATTTATGTCTACCAGAGTTTGTTTCCGCTGCTTGATCTTCTCTGGTCATTTCAGTGCCTCCTCTCAACGCTCTCCATCTGTGAAACTTTAACTCCCTTCCCTCACATGACAAGGGACACCAGTCACTATGGCTACTGTGAGTTCAGCTCCCCCAGCACAGCTACCTGACTGGGTTGTGCAAGAGCTAGGTTTTCCTGATGTGTTCTGACCACCCTTTACTTGTCTGCCAAGAGTTGGCATTCAGTCCATTTTTACTGGTGTTAGTCCAGGCACGGGAATGTTGTTGATTCAGTGGTAGAATTACAGGTATTGGGACATTGGCAATTTAAAGTAGAATTCCTTGTATGGGGACAATGGTGGTTCAGTGGTAGGATTCCAGGTATGGGGACACTGAAATTTCAGTGGTAGAATTCCAGGTAAAGAGACTTTGCAATTTAGTGGTAGAGTTCCAGGTATGGGGACATTGGAGGTTCAGTGGTACAATTCCAAGTTTGGGGACATTGGTGATTTAGTGGTAGAATTCCAGGTATGGGGACACTGGAAGTTCAATGGTAGAATTCCAGGTCTGGGGACACTGGAGGTTTAGTGGTAGAATTCTTGCCTGTCCAGCCAACACACCTCACACACAGCATCACCTGTCTGCCAGTGGAGGCTTGAGTGTAATGATGATACTGAACAGGTTTCAGAACATCATCTAAACTAAGACAGACTAGGAAGAAAGGCCTAAAATCATTCAATGCAAACTCTATGGACCACGATGGTCTGATTGCAACCAGTCATGGAGAGAACACAAGGTCAGGAAGCATTTTGTTTCATTGTACACAGGATCACCATGAGTCAGGGACCAACTCAACAGCACTTATCAACATATCTGGGTGTGACAATTCTTTCTACTACCCTCAAAGGTAGTGTTATTTGTATGAGCACAGCCTTTTTGACCTCACAGCATCTTCTGGTATGACTGCTTTCTTCCAGGGCCTGGACCAATGGGCTTTATGTAAGAAACCAGAACATCTGTCCCTGAATGCAGCTCAGGTTCTTCCACGCTTTCCCATCTCAGGCAAGTGATGTGCTCTCTCCTCTACGGTCATTCTACATCTGAGAGCCTCAACCGTCTGGACTCTCGTTGTTAAAGTTCTCAATGTTTCCTAATGGGCTAAATGCCCTGAAACCATGCTCTCTTTGGGAACCTGTCTTGACTTCCCAGGATTATTCAGGTAGCTGCAGTAATGACATAGTAAGCCTTCAGTGTTGTTGCTATCAAATTGGCTCTGACTCATGGTGTCCTTATGTCTAACAGAGTAAAATGCTCCCTGCTCCTGAGCCATCTTCATGGTCATTGTTATATGTGAGTTCATTGGTGTGACCACTGGGTCAGTCCATCTCAGGAAGGGCTCCTCCCATTTTCACTCACCCCCTAGTTTCTCAGGTGTGGGGTACTTTTCTTTTGAATCCTTCAGTAGCTAGCTGTCAGGTTTCTTGGTTACAAAATACATTTAAATTTCAACAATCATCTTGCAAGGTAAACTATAGCACTTCAAGGTATCTCTTTAATTACAGATTGAAATTCACTCAGACTCGCTGCCATTAAGTTGATCTGACTCATAGTGACCCTATATAAAGTTTCTAAGACTCTAAGTCTTCACAGGAGCAAAGAGCCTCATTTTTTTGTCCAAAGTACGGATAGCAGGTTTGGACTGATGACCTCGTGGTTAGCAGTCCAGAATGTATTTTACAGTGTCACCAGGGCTCCGAATATACATACTTAAAAATCTGATTTGAGGAAGATCTTCTTTGATGAGGAGCTCTGGTATGACGCTGTAGGAGAATAAGCACTGGGCTGCTAACCAGAAGGTTGATGGTTCGAACCCATCAGCCGCTCCTTGGAAACCCTATGCAGGTTTGACTCCCTGTGACTTGGAATTCACTTGACTTCACTTAACAACAACAACGTTTCTCTCACCATATCAGTGACTCACTACCAGAAAAGGGCAAGTTGCTGTTGAAGGTTGAGAGATGCTTTTTGAGACTTCCAGAGGCAAGGGCCATCCTTGCAGCTGCAAGGAGGTAACCTCCAAAAGTGCTGCTTCACCAAACCCAAGACCCTGAGAGCTGATGGCATGCCGGCTCCCTAGAAGACAGTGTTCTCTTTAAATGGCAGCTTTTGGAACGTTCTAGAAAAATCCCTGCAGGACAATGTTTTTCCTTAGTTCTTAATCCCAAATTATAGAGTTGCCTCTCAATTTTAGTCAAAATGTGATTCTCATCCTGTGTGCCTTTGTTTTCATTCTCTGAAACAAATGGAAGCAGGCCTGGCAACTGTGTCTGAAGTCTGGTATGGCAGTAAATGCTCAAAGTCTGCGTTCCTTTTCATCATACTTCCAAGGTAAATCATTAGAATAGGTTGTCTTTTCGTTTGAAACCATTAATCCAAAGAATTGAAAAACAAATGTGATGACTTTGAAATTTTAACCCATAGTAAAAGGAAAGACTAAGAAAAAAAAACCTTTCAAAAAAGGATGGGGAGGGGAGGGCTTCTATAAATTGAATATTAAAAATATCTGAAAATACAGAAGCTAGAATCTTAAACATCAGCAAGGTCAGGTAAAAGAGAATTCTTGGTCTAGTCTCTTTATTGCTAAGTAAATTTTGTTGTTGCTAAATGCCCTCGAGTCAGTTCCGACTCATAGTGACCTTGTAAGGTTTCCAAGGAGTGGTTGGTAAGTTTGAACCGCCAACTTTGTGGTTGAAACTGACCTTGCAGTCCAGTGCTTTATCCCACAGTGCCACACCAGGACTCCAGGTAGGTCCTTAACACATATGTTGTTGTTAGTAAGTGCTGTCTACTTGCTTCCTACGCAGCAACCCTGTATAAGGTTTCTAAGCAGCGGCTGGTGAGTTTGAACTGCTGACCTTACAGTCCAGTGCTTATTCTACAGAGCCACACCAGGACTCCCAACATATAATTGTTGTTGTTGTTGTTGTTAAGTGCCGTCGAGTCGGGTCCGACCCATAGCGACCCTGTACAGGGTTTCCGAGGGTGTAAATCTTTACGGGAGTAGAAAGCCTCATCTTTCTCCCGC
>NW_006408612.1:6204263-6215070 GCF_000296735.1 Chrysochloris asiatica
TGCTATGGGTCGGAACCAACTCGAAGGCACTTCACAACAACATATGATAAGCAACTGAACTGCAAACCACAAGGTCTGTGTGGTTCGAGCCCACCAGCTGCTCCATGGGAGTCTTTCTGCTTTCCGAACACCAACAATTCTTATTATGGGAGTGTCTGCCCCTGTCTTTCTTCTGGGAAGTGGCTGGATGGGTTCAAACCAACAACCTTTCAGACAATAGCTGTTCTTATCCAAAATGTATTTTAAAAAGAGAGAACTGTAAAGAGTAAATTAAGCTGGTTACTATGCAAATTGGAATGATTCTGAAGTAGGGAAAATTCCTTTGATGACTCCAAATTGTGGATTTATGGAACATCTCACTGAAGTTTACATTCTCCACTTAGCTCTGTTTCCCAATTCCACACCACCACTCCCAAATCTCTATTAACTTCTATACAAACTGGATGAAATTGAATAATAAGAGTGGAGCAAAGATTACTTTCAGTCATGGTTGTTCAGTCTGAGTACTTCAACATTTTGAAACAAATCATCTTTGTTGCGTTGTAGGATCTTGAGCAACATCTCCAACTTCTATCCACTAGATGCCAGTAGAAATTCCCCTGATGTGACAACCAAAAAGGCCATGGAGCTACTGCTGACTCGTAGTGACCCTGTATAGGGTTCCCGGGTCTATACAGGGGTAGCAAGTCTCATCTTTCTCCCATAGAGTGGCTAATGGGTTTGAACTACTGACCTTGCAGTTAGCAGCCCAGGGCTTATTCAACAGCATCACCCAGGGTTCCTAAAACTCCTTCAGACACAAAGGCACCACTGGTTGGAGATCACTGCTAAATTTAGGTGCAAATATTGAAATATTTTGGGTGAAGGAGTCCTGGTAGAGTAACACTTTACGCGTTGGATGGCTAAATGTAAAACCAGCGGTTCAAATCCACCAGCTGCTCCACAGGAGAAGGATAAGGCTTTCAGACTCAGAAGCCCTCTACAGAGTCACTATGGGTCAGAACCGACACAGTGGCACACAGCAGCAGCAGAAGCATCTGTCATAGACAAATACTCAACAATGACACTGTGAAGTCATGGCTTTATGGAGTATTGCTTTTCCTTTTGATATGCTGTAATGTTTACCTGTGGCTTCAATACTGAAGAGATATTCTAATATTGAACAGGAAAAGGTAAAAGTCATTCACTACTCTCTCGGCCCAGGAGACAAGCTAAAATGTTAATCAGGTCAGTCACCAAATGAGACCAATCCCCTTGGTTTTCTCCCTGCCCTCAAACAGGTATGCAGCCTGGCCCCTCCCTGACTCTGACCCCACATAGGCCCATGTGGCCCTCCACTTACGGCTTGGAATCTGGAGAAATTAGCCGGCTTAATAAAATCTGAAACTCTGCCTCACCTCTCTGAGTGGCCTCTGTTTCTTCAACCATGAATATAAAACTGCTGTAACAATGTTTTACACTCCTTCCTAACACCATGAACTGAATATGCTGAGCATCACTGAACTGTTTCTTTATGGCCCAGAGACATCACTTGTTGTTGTTAAGTGCCGTCGAGTCAGGTCTGACCCATAGCGACCCTGTACAGGGTTTCCGAGGATGTAAATCATTACGGGAGTAGAAAGCCTCATCTTTCTCCCGCGGAGCGGTTGGTAGTTTCGAACCGCTGAACTTAAGGTTCGCAGCCCGATTCGTAACCACTACGCTACCATAGCTCCAGTAACTCAGGAGTCTGGGACCATTCAGCATCAGGACAGAAGACTACACTCTTCAGCGGGTCCGGACTACATTCCCTGTCTTGTCTCTAGAAACAACAAAATTATGCTGCACTTGTGAGACAGGGAATGTAGTCCGGACCTGCTGAAGAGTGTAGTCTTCTGTCCTGATGCTGAATGGTCCCAGACTCCTGAGTTACTTGCAGTCTTGTGACTGCTCTTTATTGTGTTTCTGTGTTCTTTTTTTCCTGAGGCATTCAGATATCCTTTCTCCCTCCATTTCTCTAATTTGTAAAGTGTCTCTCTTCAGATAAAGTCTACCTGACTCTGCCAGTCTTGTTCTTCCCTCTAATCACTGTTCTGAATCTAATATTGCTTTGTTCACTACACCTTTGAGAGAAGTACATTCCATTCCTGAAGTCCACTGTGGTTACCCAGGGGCCTATTGCCCTCCTGGGTCTTTGTCATATTCCGGAGAGTCAAGGCTTCTATATCCCACAGCTCAAGAAATTGAAATTGCTAAACAGTAATATATAAAATAAGGAGCTCTGGTAGCGTAGTGGTTACGAATTGGGCTACTAACCTTGAGGTCAGTAGTTCGAAACTACCAGCTGTTCTGCGTGAGAAAGGTGAGGCTTTATGCTCCTATAAAGATTTACAGCCTTGAAAACCCTATACAGGGTCGCTATGAGTCGGAACCAACTCCACGGCACATAACAACAACAATATGTAAAGTGATGATTGTAATGATGATCCTGAACAATTAAGAAAAACTGAATGGATTCCACCTTGTAACTTAGCCATTAAAGAAGTTTCAACAGGAAAGTGATTTGATCAGATATCAGTCTGGCAACAAAAGCATGGTCCAAGACCAACACAAAGCTTGAGAAAAGGCGTGGTCAGTGACGTCTCACATTTGTACACATCCATAATTGTGTGCTGTGTAGTTGGTGGTATCTTAGAGTATGAAAAATAAGGTTTTATTCTGGGTTTATTTTCACTTTGGGGAGCAAATCAATAATGGTTGATTGATCAAGGCCAGCTGTGAGGACAGTACTTATCCAGGGGGTGAGGCAGGGCTTTGTACCTCACAGGGCTGTTTCCCAGTTAGCTATTTGGGAAGAAAGAGGAAAGCAGGGGAAATAAAAACACATCAAGAGAAAAATACGTCTTTGTTTAAATGATTACATATTCCTGAGTGCTTCTGTGTACATTTTACTCCACTTCCCCACCCCCACCCCCCAAAAAAAACAACCTCGAGGGAATAGAAGAAAATACTGTTGAATGATGATGCATGGAAGGAATTGTAATCATTGCAATGAAACAATGAGTGTAAAACCGATGTTCTCCCATGTAAACTATCACTCAATTCACAATAAAAACTTAAAAAAAAAAAAGAAAACCATGTCTCCTGAGGTACTAGCTCTGCTGAAACATTGTTAACAGATGTAGGTTGTGAATCTATCATCCGGATTCTGAGTTACACAGAGAAGTAACTCCATAGGACTGATGTGCTCTGGGCAGAAATGGCCAGACAGGAAAATTATTATAAATATTTTTACCAATGCTAAAAGCCAGTATTTCAATACAAAAGAGGATGTTTATATACATTTATATGATTAAATCAAATGAGGTATTACTGACTGCCAAACAGCTCATTTTTAAATGGTGTAAGATTAGAGATTTGAGTTGACTCAGAGGTACCCAAAAGAAAGCCCTGGTGATCTGCTTCAAAAAGCCAATGAAAACTCTATGGAGCATGTAGAGTTCTAACCCACATAGGGTCACCACAGTTGGAATCAATTTGATAGCTGCTGGGTTAATCAAATCTTGATAAGATTTGCTGATTCTTTTCAACAAGTATTTATTGAGCTCATAGTGGTTGTCAGGTTAACAGAACATAAAAAACTATACTCCCTGACCTCCTAGAGTTTACAGTGTATTGGAAGGAGCAGACAACTAAGACAGGATGGTAGCTGCTGTGGATATATGCTGAAGGTGCTAAGGGATTCCATCAAAGTTTCCTAAGACGGCCTTAGAAAGTCACAGGTCGGCCACAAATTGTTCTGCTGGTTGAGCACTGGACATCCTTGTGTTTCCGGAGATGTGCAATGCCTAGTGTGTATAACCACATGGACTTTCTGGAGGAACTGAGAAATCAGATGAGGGGCAACAATACATAAAAAGAATATGTCATTTTCATGAAACTGCAAATAGCTCCCTATGGCTGCTGCTTAGACTATAAAGTTGAAAATGCCAAGAGGGGATTTTAAAGAGGTAGGCAGAAGCCTCACCATGAAGAAAGAGTATGGGGTTTATTGTTAAGGTCATGGTATTCCATTGAATCATTTTAGGCTTGATTATATTTTTGTTTTAGAAAGACAACTTTGGCTGAAAACTCCAGGCATAAAAGGATCAAATTTGTATGATTCCACTTATATGAAATATCTAGAATAAGTCCAGGTAATCTCAGGGTTACAAAAAAGACCAACAATTCTGTGTTTTTAAGTCAACTTGGTAGGTAAGTCAGAAGAGCTGTGTACAGTTCTTGTTTCGACTTACTTTAGTGTAAAAGAAGCTCTGGTGGCTTTGTGGGCCAAGTATGGCAATTCAAACCCACCAGCCTCCTTGGGACAACAACGAGGCTGCCAGCAACCATGAAGATTTAGTCTCGGAAACCTGAAGGAGCAGTTCTACTGTGTCCTAGGAGGTCACTATGAGTTAGACTCAACGAGAGTAGTGAGAGAAAAGCTTTGGTGTCTGTTCAATGATTAAAAGCTGTATGTGCTGCAAGGGAAGGGGATTGTGAGGAAGACTGCAGTGAGGAGGAGTTGGTTCCATCATTTCCCTGTGAGTGCAAGTTTATATAAAGGACAAGTATAAGTTGTTCATAAATTGGATCTTCATAATCTGAAGTCTTGGTGTGGCACTACAGGATAATGTGCTGGACTGCAAGGTCAGTTGAACTGCAAGATTGGCAGTTCAAACTCACCAGCTGCTCCTCAGAAGCCCTCTAAGGGTCACTATGAGTTGGAACGGACTTGACAGCACTTAATAACGCCCTGGGAATTTAGTGTATATTTGAGGTTACCAGGGACTGAGTGGGAAAGGAGGAATTACTACTGATTGTCACCATCTGTTCAGGTGGTGACAAAGTTTTGGAAATAGTAGTGACAGATGTATACCACTGTGAATGCAATAATGCCCCAGAAATGTACACTTAAACATTTTAAAGTCTTTAGCACGGTTTTTAAAAAGAAAAAGAAAGACTAGTTGGGCTGCAGTGTGGACAGTGGTGGACAGTGCCTGGGGAGGACAGTCCTGGAGACAGGACACCACTCAGGAAGTGGTTACAATACCCCAGCTGAGAGCTCATTGTGTCCTGAATGCAGAGAGTGGCACACACACTCTGATTAATGACTTCCCCCAACACTTCTCATGAATAGTTGCAAGAGCTATGAAGAAGATAGGATCAATGTCATCTGATTCATTGATGATGGAAATTGAGGTTAAGACTCTAGTCTTTTAGGTGTACTTGTGTAATTATGTTGTGGTTGTTAAGTGCCAGAGTGGATTCTGACTCATGTTGTTGTTGTTGTTAGGTGTCATCAAGTCGGTGCCAACTCATAGCGACCTTATGCACAGCAGAAAGAAAAACTGCCCGATACTGGGCCATCCTCACTATTGTTACCACGCTTGAGCCCATTGATGCTGTCACTTTGCCAATCCATCTCGCTGGGGTCTTTGACCCTATATAGGGTTTCCAAGGAGTAGCTGGTGAGCTTGAACTGCCAACCTTGTGGTTCAAACGAAACTTGTGGTCCAGTACTTATTCTACAGTGCTCCACCAGGACTCCAAAACATCTTTATGATTTCAGTTGGAGATAAGTTATGCTGAGGGCTGTCACGTCTGTTCTGTTCCGACTCACAGCAGCCCTGTATACAGTTGCTGTTAAGTACCATTGAGTTGGTTGTGACTCATAGCGACCCAATATAGGGTTTCTGAGGAGCGACTGGGGGGGTCTGAACTGCTGACATTGCAGTTCAAACCGACCTTGAGGTCAAGCGCTTATCCTACGGTGCCACACCTGTAAATCTTTGTTGTTGTTGTTAAATACTGCCGAGTCGTTTCTGACCCATAGTGACTCTGTATAAGGTTTCAAAGGAGTGGCTGGTAAGCTTGAACCACTGACTTTGTGGTTCAAACGACTTTGCAGTCCAGCACATTAGCTCACAGTGGTATACCTGGAGTCCTTTAAGGGAGTAGAAATCCTTATCTTTCTCCCTCAGAGTGTCTGGTAGTTTCAAACTGATGACCTTGTGTTTAGCAGGCCAGCATGTAACTCACTATTCCACCAGAGATCCTGATGTAATTATACCAGTTGTGGTTATGTGCCGTGGAGTTGGCTGTGCCTCATAGCGACCCTGTATAGGGTTTCCGAGGCTGTAAATCTTTACGGAAGCAGAAAACCTCATCTTTCTCCCGTGGAGGTAGTTTTGAACTGCTGGCCTTGTGGTTCTCAGCCTAATTTGTAACCACTACGCTACCAGAGCTCCTTAATTATACCAGTAGTTACTGTGTAATTCCACTAATAGTTAAGACCTACTGAGAATGTGATACACTGAGTGGCTCAGGAGGAATCTCAAATACCAATGACACTGAGGAAGGATTGGCCAGTCTCCAAACACATTCTGTCATTGCTGAGGTCTTGTTCCTCCTGTGGCTGGAGCCACCTGGCCTCTGATCACTATATGCAGACTCGGCTGCTGAGTCTCACCTGAGCGACTGATTGTTCGCTCCCGATTCTCTGAGGTCCCTGGGTCTTTCCTTTGGAGTCCAGGATCTCTTTGCTGCATTCCCTGCCCTATTCTGAAGGGTCTAGGCCTCTGTGAAGCTGCCCTTGGGTGCATCGACCTCCTGGGCCCTTGTTGACTCCCAACACAGGGCATCTCTAGGAGGCTTGCATCTTTTTGTCATGTCCTTGATAGCAGGAAACAAGTTCATCTGCTTTGAGTTTCTCCAAATCTATCTTCTGATCATCATCATTCCCTTATATAAGGATTTTGGTCCCAAGAAGAGGGAAAGTTCAAGGAGCAAGCTCACACCTTTGTCTACACTCATTCCCCTAATTCTCTCCAAGTGCCTTCTCCCACCCAGGAAGCAGTTTTGCAGTTTCTTTTTTCAGTGGTCATGGTGTAATTCTATGATTAATATCCCAAGTTTCATTTCTGTGTCTGGAGTACAATAAAAATCTCATACAACTGACATCTGACTCAAAGACTAAGTCTTTGCAGTAGAAATGCACTTTTTTTTTTTTTTTAACAATTTTATATCTTTATTTGATAATCAGCTGTTACTTTTCTTCCACATTAATTAACTGTAGGCTTTTGAAAGCGTTGACATATATATAGGTCACCAATGTCAAGAGCTTGTTTGGTGACTCTTCATCCTCACTGTGTTTTCTGGATACCCACACACAGATACGGTATTGGGCATTCCTGATTCCTTGGGGCCAGACAGCTTTGTTGAACCTGATGCCAATGTGCTCATCTGGTGTTCCCATTTCCTTTATGGCAAATTTCTGAATCTCCTTGAGTGCCTGAGAGGCACCCTTCTGGAAGCCCACTCCGTGGATTCACTTGTGAATGCTGATGGTGGACTCTTTGGTCACTACTTGACTGATAACAGAATAGTCCTTCTTCTCCCATCCTTCTTTGCTGGAGTCATTGCTGGAGTCCACCACCAGGTCGGAAGGCAATATGTGTGCCCTCGAGTCTGTTCCAACTCATAGCGACCCTGTATAGGATATCCAAGACTGACTGGGGAGTTTAAGCTGCCAACCTTTCAGTGTAGAGATCCAGAGCTTTCATTACTATTTTGTTTCTACTGAAGTCTCTGAACAGTCTTTTTTTTTAAAAAAAAAAAAAAGTAAAAATTCAGTATGAATTCTTTGTTTTAGACTGCTTCCACTGTTCCTCTATAGCTCATGCATATAGAAAACCATCATTGCTTGAGAGCTGGGGTGAGAGGGACAACATAAAGGAATGAATGTGTTCATAATAGAATACCGAAATTCTCCTTGACTATAGATTCCTGTCTTTGTTACTTTCTAACTGTGTGATCTGATCAGAACCTCAGTGTTTCAATTTCTAAAATACAAGAAATAAATAGAATCTGCTTCATGAGTTTGTTGGGCAGATTAAGTGAGGTAATTCAGTAAAGTGTTCATGATACATAACAATATATAACACATAATTCTTTTGTAGGCACAAAGTTATGTATTTTGCAACAAGGTAAGGTACAAATAACATACATTTAGAATAACAAGAAAATATTTTGAAGAATAATGAGGTGTGGTGCTGTAGGGTAAGAAGTGGACTGCTTAACCACAAGGTCAGCAGTTCAAACATACCAACTGCTTCTTGGAAACCCTATACAGGTCACTATGAGCAGGAACCAACATGACGGAACTTAACAAGAACAAGAAACTGTAGAGTCCTGATGTGGCGCTGTAGGCTAAGCAATGAACTGCTAAGCAAAAGGTTGGCAGTTCAAACCCACCAGCTGCTTCTCAGAAACCCTTTACAGCATTGCTATGACACAAAACCAACTCAATGGCACTTAACAACAACATGAGTCAGAATAAGATATTGCAGTAAGGAACATATGACCACTGAGGCAGAGAGATCTGAAGACTGTAGATTCTGCCCTGTTAAGGAATGAATTGGGGAAATCAAGTTCTTTTCCTGTTTTAAAAAAAAAAGGAAAATTGGGCTGGAGGGAGTCATCAAATAAGTTTGAAGTTTTTCTGACTTTAGAATGGGCCAGAAAATGGGAGCTACATCCCATGTTAACAAAACTGGAAATGAGACAGTAAGGAGCAAAAGAAAGAGGATGCAGCAACTGGGGAAAGTAGACAGAGAGATGTCCTGAGGAAGCTATAGGAGCGGTACCCAGATTCTGAGGAAAGCGTTAAGGCGGAGCAAGGGCAGGGGACATGTCTTCTATCCAGCTGGAGGGAAGGAAAGAAGAGGGGTCTAGATGTAAGTAAGCATATAAATTTAGTAGCAAGAGATTAAATTCTCATCTGGTGGTTTCCCTTTTCTAGTTGGAATAATAAGCAGACTCATCTCCTTTGGCGAGATGGGAACACAGATAAAAGGTTTGAGAAGAGCAGAGGTGATGACTGGGCCTAGAAGGATGGCAGCCTCTGTGTATCCGGAAAGAACTGTACTCCATAGGGTTTTCCATGGCTGACTTTCAGAAGTAGATGATCAGACCTTTCTTCAGAGTTGACTCTGGGTGAACTTGGGCCTCCAATCTCTTTGTTAACAGCTGAACGTGTTAACCCTTTGCAGCACCACGGTAGCTGTGAGTCAAAGTCAACCAAACAGAAATTGTTTTTGCTTGTTTGTGCAAAAACTGCTCAGAGGCCATGTCTGACTTCCTCTGGCTTCACAAGGGGAAAGGAGGATCAAACTCAAAACCAGCCCGAGGCCAATTCCTATGAAACAGGATAGACATATCTCCACCCTACAGCCTTCTTTGCCCTGTTCTGACATCAACCATCCCTCCCACAGCACTCTCTGCTTCATATCTGGGATCAATAATCCTTTGCAATGGCCACACAGAACTCATAAAAATACTCATGATTACAGGGTTTATTAGGGAAGTGAAGAGGGTCAGAAACAACTCAGAATGCAGCCGTTCTTCAGTCAGGAAGGCCTCTTCTCGGACGTTCTGCAGGCACATCTCACTCTTGTCTTTGGCCTCTCTGTCATGTGGCCCCTTGGCCTCTACCCTGCTCAGGCAAGTGTGACAAAACTCCATCAGCCAGTCTGTAAATGCCCAAAGGACACATTTGGCAAGCCAGCCTCCTGCCCACAGGCAATCAGTTTGACTCTGCTGCCACCTCTGCTGTCGCTGCTTTCCTAGGTAGGATCTCACACTCCACTCATGCTCCTCTTTCTTGATGGTCCTGGGATTGTCTGTTCCTGCTTTGGAGATGGCTCCTTTTAAACTTAGCAGGATGGCAAAACGCACCAAACCTAGTGTTAGAGTCCTGTACACCCTATTTGCATGGTCTCACCCAAACATTCAGTGGGAATTAAGAAGACTGTCTAGAAAAGCCACATCAAGTAAATTCAAGGTAACACAGTTTATTTTTATAGACTACACTGATGAAATTATTAATATGTCTAATCAAAGCAAATGTTCCTCATATTATGGTTTTCAAATTGGAAATTTTGAAATGTAAGAAGGATATTTTTCCTGGATTTTACAGTACAGATTGCATTTCTCTCATTGGGAAGCATATGCTGCATTGGAACACAAGCATAAAGAAAGAGTATTCAATAATGTTTGTTGCAATAATTTTTTTTTTCTGTCCAGATTTATACAGTCATAGTCAAATAAAAAAAACTATGTGGGCCCTTGAACATTTTCATATTAAACCAAGGGAGCCTGGGAAAATAAACTGATAGTGAATTGACTCCAAAATTTCTGCAAGAAACTATATTCTCTTCACTTTTAAAGCATTTTCAACTACCACTAGGTGGTGTTTTGTTCATTGAATTCACGAGTAAAATTGTCTTCTGAAATTATTTCAGAAGGCAATGTACTGGAAGGGAAATACACTATCAGCTGCATTTCAGTTTTAATATTTACTTTCTGACTAATTCCAACTGTCTAGACCAGCTATGGTATAAAAGAAAACTTTGCTTTTCTCGTGTTACACTCTGTTGTGTGTGTCTTTAAATGAGATGAAAATGAATATGTCTTTCTTTTCCTCACCTTAAAAGGACTGGGAGATGGAATGATGGAAGAGGCCAATTTATGTGAGACACAAGTATGAACGTCCACCTGACTGAGAAATCACTATGTAGTTATAATTCTTACACCTTTCTTTTAAAATAAAAATTCCATTTAGGAAGAACAAATTAGATGGCGGATCGGGTGGATGTGTAGTAAAGAGCTCCACCAACAACAACACAGAATACCTGACCAATCAGGCTCAGGGGATGGTCCCAGAACTCTGAACCACATATAAAGGAATATTTAGAAGGTTGGAAGGCTCACAGCTGGGGGAATTTGT
>NW_006408612.1:6219215-6221217 GCF_000296735.1 Chrysochloris asiatica
CTCTGCCTCCATCTCTGGTGTCGTTACTTCTCTGGATATGGTCCCATATTCTGCTCATGCTCTTCTCCCTTTCAAATGTTTTTTAAAAACATACTTACTGGCTTTTTTTAAAAAAAATCTTTTTTATACATTCTTATGCTGAACATACTAAGAGAAAATTCCTAGTATCTTCATATTTAAGTCTTTTATGTAAGTTTAAAAAAAGAAAAAAACAAAAAAAAGTCTGGTCCTGAATAGTTCCTGCTTCATCTCTAGTTGGGGGCATTTCTGGAATTGGTGGGAAGGTGAAAAGACACAAAGCCACTAAAATCCCCTCAAATGGCTGACTGCTGAGCAGCCCTGCAGCCTTCTTCCCTACCTCTTGACAGAGTTTTGAGCTGAAATGGAAACTCCATTGCAGGAATGGTCCCAGGTTTTACCGTCATTGCATGGCAAGGCTAGATGCAAACCCCAACCCTCAGTCTCCGGAGGTTAGACCCAAATCCAGAGTTGTGGAGCTTTATTGCTCTTGGAAAATGTATCTTACATGGGAAGTTGAGGAGTGGGTTTTTTAACAGAGTTTTAAACTGTAGACCACTATTAAAATGTATTATAGTATTTTGGTTGTCTCCTAACTCTTTTGCTGCATTTTTATTTTTCTGAGAAACATTATTATAATTGAGAGAGGGGAAATGGGGCTTTAGAAATCAGGTTTAAACATGAACCACTTATTGACTGAAATCTTGTGAATGAAGTTTTGAGGAATTTTGAAGCTTGTGCCCCTTCTAGCTTGAGCTACTGTAAAGACGTGCAGAACATGCTCAGGGTGCATAGCCGAACAGCCACACCCTGGGACTTGCCATTAGGGAAGATCACCCATAAAAATTCTGTATTTTTACTTGTGAGAAGATATTTTACAACTCAGATTGGTTTACCCAGTGCCTTAGGTATGACTTTCAAGGATAAACCTTCTACTGAAGCAGAGGAGAACTCTAGCCACTGGGAGGAGTTTGAACCAAGGTCCCGAAGAAGCACACATGCTAGTCATCCCAGAATAAGTTCTGTCTGCTCCTAAGAGGTCTTTGTGATGAAATATGTCTTGGATAAATATTGCTCACACACCTAATTGGCAGACTATTTTCTGGAAATCCCTGCCTACCATTATGAATAAACATAATGCCCTTTGTGGTAGTTGAGACTTTGTGTCAACTTGACTGGGCTGGGATTCTTAGCTAAGTTGTGGTCTCTTGATGAACTCCAATACAATGTAATTAACTCTATGATGAGAGGCTATGAGCAGCTAATCAATTGAAAGGATGTTTCCTTGGGGTTGTGGCCTACTTCTAATAAATCAGGCACTCAGACAAACCTTTTTTGCTTTCCATTGGGTCTAGATCTCACATCTGACTTGTTCTCTGACCTCCGATTCTTTAGACTGGAGCTAGCAGCCTATTCTATTACCTGCCAATCCTGGAAGCCATCAGCAGCCTGCCCGCCTGCCTGCCTACCTGCTGACCTTGGTTCATCTGACCCGGACTTGGGACTCTCCCACTCACTGGTTTTACTTTTCTAGAGAAACCAGACTAAGATATTTGGTACCAAAAGTGATAGCAGAGCAGGTGTGGGGAGCCTTTTTTCTGCTAAGGACTATTTGGATATTTGTAACTTCATTTGTGGGCCATACAAAATTATCAACTAAAAATTAACCTGCTATATTTGGTCAAACATTTAATTAATTCATGTCCAGTGTGATGACTGGAACTGCAATTGCCTTTGCAGGGCCGGACTAAATAATTTCGTGGGCCTTATGTGGCCTGTGGGCTGGACGTTCCCCACCCATTCTAGAGAAACAAAATCATAAGGATTTCTGTTTTCTAAATTGGTTGTCAAGTCTGACTAATTGTAGAAGCATCAATAACTCTGCCTCCTCTAGCAAAGAGAGTGAGGGGCTGATAACCCATTGCGTGAGGTGACAATGTCAATGCAAAAGTATCACCTATATTGAAGAACAACATAGAAGCTG
>NW_006408612.1:6221517-6239585 GCF_000296735.1 Chrysochloris asiatica
AAACAATTAGACAGGTTTGCATGGGATAAGTGGGACAGAGGTAAATAATGATGCATATACAACCTTGGAACAACAGGGCTCTGGAATAGAGGGGTTGTGATGTGGATAGAATGGGCAAAAAGGAGGAAATAATGTTAAGACGCTTGGCTGTCTTTTGAGAAAAAAAAAGTAAATTGATAAGGCAACTAGTACTCTCTTTAGGATCAACTGTTTAAACCAAGATCTATTCCTGGCAGGGCTTTTATCTGTGCTTTGTTGTTGTTAAGTGCCATCAAGTAGGTTCCGACCCATAGTGACCCTGTACAGGGTTTCCAAGGCTGCAAATCTTTACAGGAGCAGAAAGCCTCATCTTTCTCTCGTGGAGTGGCTGGTAGTTTTGAACTGCTGACTTTAAGATTTGCAGCCCAATTCATAACCACAATGCTATGCTACCAGAATGCCTTTGCTTTAGGGTGTAAAAATGGCAGCCTCTCTGGGCTACTGACTGGAAGTAGAGTGAATTGGGATGCAAAAATTAGTGAAAGAGAAGTGGAATAGTCTTCACCTGTGAGCTAAGCTAGATTTTTTTTTTTTTCAGTTTCTTGTTCGCCCCTCCCCACAATGCTTTTCATACACTTTTTTTTAAAAGGACAATCACAGCATAGCCCTATAGAAACTGAACTATGTGCATCATTTCATATTGTTTTCTCCTTTACACCTGATATCCCTAAAATAGCTTGATTATGGAATGGCTAGCTAGCTTAACTATAAAACATTTTCTTTATTACTGTTTATCTTGATAAAAAAAATAGAACTAGTAGAATAAATGTAACCTTTTGTGGCTGTAACTGAAACTAAAATAAAGGTTATTTAACTTCTAAAAAATAAAAAAGTAAGGATGGCTAAGGGAGAAGAGCACAAGCGGGGTGCGGGACCCTATCCGGAGAAGCAGTGACAACAAAGATGGAGGCAGAGATGAGGACATGGAGAGAGGGAGCAGCTGAGGACTAAAGACTCCGGACTCATGGAAAGAGAGGGACTGGGTACTGGCGGCCAGGAGGCAAGCTTGCAGAATGTGCTCTTTGGTTATTTAAAGTATTATACATTCCTGAGTGTTTCTGTGTACACACACACACATTACTGTCCTCTCCCCCCCTAAAAAAAGTGAAAGGAAAAAAAAAGTTCCTGTATTGGGTGGAAATGAGACTCTTGGTGATCGTTTATCTGATACTTTTCTGCAATTCTGCCAAGGTGAGAAGTATAGAGAAGCTGGTTGGTTGGTAACTTCTTACAATAGGTAGTGGTGGTGGTTATGTGCCGTGGAGTCGGTTCTGACTCACAGCGACTTTGTACAAGGTTTCCGAGGCTGTAAATCTTTACAGGAGCAGAAAGCCTCATTTTTCTCCTGCAGAACAGCTGGTATTTTCAAACTGCTGACTCTGAGATTAGCAGTCCGATTCATAACCACTATGCTACCAGAGCTCACAGCAGGTGATAAAGGAGAGAGATGAGCTCCAAGCCAAAGGGTCACTTGTCAAGCACCATATAAAAGACCTCAAAACTTCCTCTTGTGCACTGAAAGAAAGTCTTATTTCTTGTATCAGAGCTGATATAGCTGACAACCAAACCCAGAGTCGTATTGTAAGAGCCGCTGAATTACAATGTCAGCTGAATTCCCAACCTGGAATGGTGTCCGATGTTAAAGTGAAACCATTGATTGGGAAGAAATGGGATCCTGAAACTTGAGATGGGGACATATGGGCAGATAATCAGGAAGCCAGGGATACAGAGTGCATAAATTGCATTGAATCACTCTTGCCAATCACACCATGCATCCCGTTCTAAAGGGATTCCTCTATCTTTGTCTGCTGATCCATTGTTGGTAAAACCATGAGCCCACACTTGATAAGATTGTACCAGCTGTGTCTGTGGCATAGTCTGGGCCATCACCTAAGGTAGATGTCTTGCAAAGCATTGCTGAATGTTTTCAAGAAATACCTCCACCAGTTATTGCTTCTACTCCTATAATTAGACTTAGTCCCAGTGATTTCCAAAAGGTGAAGTACAATTTGTGAAGAAACATACTACACCCAAAAGAACTGCTTGATTTATTATTATTTTTTAATATGTACAAACAGAACCTGAGCAGATGTGTGGGGATGACTATTAAGGGTGTGGAATAACGGTGCAAGGAAGACAGGGTTGGAGCTGAGTTTACTGATATGGGCCACCAAGTCACCAAGGGACTGGAGTCACCCATTATGAACTGAGTGTTGTCTGATCCGTAGAGTCATAAAGTTGGATATGCACGCCATCATTAAATGGAAGCCGTATGTGTGAGACTGGGCTTGAGCAGGACCTGAAGGTACAAGTAAGTTGCATAAGGAAGTAGCCCAAATGTCCCAGCTCTCCACTCCTGTCACATGACCTTGCCTCTTCCAGTCTACACCTATGGCCACAGGGAGTTCTTTCTGTTAACTGAGGAAGAGAAAACTCATGCTTGGCTTACAGATGGTTCTGCACAATATTCAGGGACCACTCGGAAGTGGACTGCAGCAGCACTACATCCCCTTTCTGGGATTTGCCTGAAGGACAGTGGGGAAGGAAAATCCTCTCAATGGCCAGAACTTCAAGCAATGCACCTGGTTGTTCCTTTTGCCTGGAAGGAGAAATGACCAGATGTGAGACTTTATACTGATTGGCTGGATGGTCAGGGACTTGGAAGGAACATGATTGGAAAATTGGTGACAAGCAGATGTGGGGAAGCGGTATGTGGATAGAGCTCTCTGAATGGGCCCACAAAAGTGAAGATATTTGTGTCTCATGAGCATGTGCACCAAACAATTCTCTTGTCAGAGGAGGATTTTAACAATCAAGTGGACAGGATGGCATGTTCTGTGGAAACGAATCAGGCTATTTCTCCAGCCACTCTTGTTATTACCCAATGGGCTCAGGGACAAAGTGGCTATGGTGGCAGCAATGGAAGTTATGTATGGGCTCAGAAGTGTGGGCTTCCACTCACCAAGGCTGACTTGGCTGCAGGCATGGCTGAGTGCCCAATCTGCCAGCAACAAAAACCAACACCGAGTCCCAGATAGGGGACCATTCCTCAGGGAGATGAGCCAGGTTGATTGTATCAGACCACTTCTATCATGGAAAAGACAGGGTTTTGTTCTTACTGGAATAGAGACTTAGCCTGCATATGGATTTGCCTTCCCTGCATGCAAAGCTTCTGCCCAAACTACCATCTGTGGACTTGCAGAATGCCTTATCCACCATCATGATATACCACACAATATTGCCCCTGATCAAGAGACACATTTCACAGCAAATGAAGTGTGGCAATGGGCTTATCATGCTCAGAGAACTCACTCGTCTTACCATGTTCCTCTTGAGTTATGTTGGAGGAGAATATTGAAAGTACTATGGTAGCGTAGTGGTTACGCTTTTGCTTATATGGAAACCCTGCATTATTCAACTACTCTTAATCTGTAGAATGCAAGAGTCCTCTCTTGTAGAGGGGCGATTTGCTATGATTCAAGTTTTCATCTTCTGCTTGTGTCTGATTATATCCTATTCTTTGAATAATTCAAAACAATTAATTCATTGTGAGGACTCTCATAATCAATTCTGAAGTCTTTGTCATCAATTCGTTCTTCTTACTAAAACAGTACTAGTTCTATCAAAGGGTTATTATGGTGATTAAATGGGATAATGCAGGTGTTTTAGTGAATAATATATTCTTTTTGTTAAGTGTTAATTCTGACTCCGTGACCCCGTACAGGGTTTTCAAGGAGTGTCTGAAGCAAGGTGGGTCTGAATCACCGACCTTGCAGTTAGCAGTCCAGTGCTTATCCTACAGAAACACACCAGGGCCCCAAATAATATATACTAAATATCAAAATCCAAGGCCACTATCAAGTTGATTTTGACTCTTAGTGACCCCACAGGACAGAATAAAACTGCTGTTTAGGATTTCCAAGACTATAGATCTTGCAATGATCAACCCACTGCAACACCAGGGCTCCTTATACTCCATAGAAGTTAGTGTTGTATTTTTACATGCTTCCTTGACATTTACATTTACTATTCAAACAATCCCCAAACTGGCTTCTTGCCTCAACTTTCATGATTCTCCCAGTTTTTTAAGCTAAAAAACTGAGTTTTCCTACAAATAATCTAATTTTTTAAATGGGCAGAGGACATTAGCAGACATTTCACCAAAGAAGACATTCAGGCAACCAACAAACACATGAAGAAATGCTCATGATCATTATCCATTAGAAAGATGTAAATCAAAACAACAACGAGATATCATCTTACTCCAGCATTACTAGTAAAGTAAAAAAAAAAAAAAAATGCTGGCGAGGATATGGAGAGACTGGGACCCTCCTACGTTGCTGGTGGGACTGTAAAATGGTGCAACCACTGTGGAAAATGGTGTTGTCTTTTCTCAAAGAGTTGGAAGTAGAAATACCGTATGACTCAACACTGGTGTGGCGCTGTGTGTTAATGCGCCAGACTGCAAGGTCGGCAGTTCAAGCTCACCAGCTGCTCCTCGGAAACCCTATACAAGGTCACTGTGGGTCAGAATCGACTCGACGGCACTCAACAACAACAATAATCCCTCTACTTGGCATATATCCACAAGAAATAAAAGCTATGACACAACTAGATATCTGCACACAAATGTTCATAGCAGCACTATTCACAATAGCAAAAAGATTGAAACACTCTAAATGCCCATCAACAGAAGAAAGGTTAAACAAAATTTGGTACATACACACAATGGAATATTATACAATGTTGAAGAATAACAAACAATCTACAAAACACTTCATGACATGGAAGAACCTGGAGGAGATTATGCTTAAGTGAAATTAATCAATCTCAAAAGGACAAATATCGTATGAGACCATTGTTGTAAAAAGCTAAAAAAAAAGGTTTTCTTGTTAAATGAAATTTACAGGGGGCTGTGGGGAAGGGAATTATTCACGGACTTCTGGTATGGTGCTGTAGGATCAGCACTGGATTGTGAACCACAGGTTGATAGTTCAAACCCACCAGCTGCCCCTTGGAAACCCTATACAGGGTTGCTAAGAGTTGGAACCAACTCAACAGCACTTAACAACAACAAGAGAGTAGATACATGTTAACACGTGTGATGGGGCAGGCAATATAAGACTAGAAGGAGATTGGCAGAGGAAGATGAAGGTAGCAGGAGACACAGGGAGGAGTGCAAGAGTTAATTAAAGTGGATAGAGGTAAATACTGTTAACTGTTGGTACGTGGAAGGGATTGCAATCATTGTAACAAAGCAAAGTATAGGATTTGCTGAATGTAAAACTGGTGATCTGTTTTATAAACCTCAACTCAATTCACAACGTAAACTAGAAAAAATTGAGTCTTCTGACTTTGTTTCCTTTATTATTCTACTAATTCTATTGCTTATAAAACATCCCTTTTGCTCCTACTGGTCCTTCTTCCTACTTCCAGTTACAACCCATGCCTGAATTACTACAATTTCTTAGCTACATTCTGTGTGGACCATACTACTGTCTGTTTCTTATGTCCCTTGTCTGAAAACAGCCAATCGTTTGCTATGGCTACTAGTCTAAATTGACTTCAAGGCCTTCTATACTATAGATCTGCTCTATCTCTGCAACCTTATTTCTAACTCCTAACAGGCTGCTCCTGTTTCCCCGACTAGCCTATGAACATAACACATTTGCTTATATAATCTCTGGCCTTTTCCTTTGTTTTCTTTTTATCCAAATCCCACTCATAATTTAAGGTGCAGCTCAAATCTAACATGGTTTATTTCCTTCTTTTCTGAATTTATGAAACCCATTGTACAAATATGACCCATCATTATTTAATGTCAGAGTTGTAATAAGTATGTTGTTTTATCAAATGGATGTGACTTGAAGGTAGGATGTTGGTCTTTAAATCCCTTGTAGTTCCTAAGTTATATAAACCTGGGGACAAAGTAGGTGGTTAATAGGTACTTTCTGACCAATTTATTTTCTTTCAAGTTCTGTCATTTAGTGGTAATACTCATAAGCACATTCACTAGTAAGAGAAATAAAAGAAACAGATTATTTTTTTTTACTTTGTTAGAAATTCTGGTAAAAGGGCTATTGGGGGAAAATTTTAATCAAGAGGCTAAAATATTTTTAAATGATAAATTAATTATGCATGCTATGCACTCCTTTCTAAAAAGTTATAATAGATACACATATATCTTTTATTTATATTCATCATCAAAAAGAACACTTTGAGATCTAGCCTGAAATACAATGCTTTCTGTGATAGGACAATATCCATAGGCCTAGAAGGAAGACTGGAGTCCTGGTGTGGCGCTGTAGGATAATGCCCTGGATTGCAAGGTTAGTTTGATCCACAAGTTTGGAGGTTCAAACTCACCAGCCACTCCTTGGAAACCCTATACAGGATTGCTGACTGGATGGCACTTAACATCAACAACAAAGAAGGAAGGCAAATTAAGTTAATGTGAACATTATTCAAATTTATGCAACAACCATTAAAGTCAATGATGAAAAAAAGACTTTTACCAACTTCTTCAGTTGAAATTGATTAAACATGTAATAATTAATGTTTTGATGTATTGATAATTATCAACATATTGATAATTATTTGGTGATTGGAGTGTGAAAGCTGGAAACAAAAAGGAAGGATCTGTAATTAGAAAATATGACTTTGGTGATAGAAACTTCCCTGAAGATCACTTGATAAAATTTTGCAAGACTATTTTTACTCATTGTAAATATCTTTTTTCAACAACATCCATGGCAACTATACACATGGACCTTGCCAGATGGAAACAGAGGAATAAAAACAATTACATCTGTGAAAAGAGACAGTAAAGAAATTCAGTAACAGACAAAACAAGATGAGAGGTCAGCTGTGAAACAGACCATCAATTTTGCTTATGTGCTAGTTCAGACTGAAGCTGAAGAAAATTAAGATAAATTAATAAGAGCCAAAATTTGACCGTGAGTACATCCCACCTGCATTTAGAGGCCATCTCAAGAACGGATTTGATGTATCTGAGGAGTTGTAGGATGACATCCTGAACATCATGCATGAAGAAAGCAAAAGGTCTTGAAAAAGACAGCAAGGAAACAAAAGATCAAAGTGTCAGAAGAGACTCTGAAACCTGTTCTTGAATGTAGAGAGTCTAAAGTGACTGGGAGGAATGATAAAGTAAAAAAAGCTGAAGAAACTTTCAAAATGCAGTTTGAGGAGATGAAATACAACATTGTGATGAACTGTGCAAAGTCTTGGATTTAGAAAACCAACGGTGAAGACGTCACTCAGCATTTCTCAAGTTGAAAGAACTGAAGAAAGCAATTCAAGTCTTGACTTGAAATATTGAAAGATTCTTTGGACAAACTATTAAACTATGCAGACAGCATTAGAAGATGAAAGGAATACATACAGTCACTGTGCAAACAAGAATTGATCAACATTCAACCGTTTCAAAAGGTAGCAGATGATCAAGAACTGATGATGGTATAAGAGGAAGACGTCTAAGCTGCACTGAAGGCAATAGAGGAATCCAAGACTCCAGTAACTGACCGAATACCAATGGAAATGTTGCAACAAACTGAAACAATTAAAATTTTGCTAAAGATTAATTAGAAAATGGTTGCAGTAGTACATTGACAGGGAACTGCCAGAGATTCAAGGCAGATTCAAAAGAGGAAATGGAATGAGAGATATCACTGCTAATGTCAGATGATTTTGGCTCAAAGTAAAGGATACCAGAAAGATGTTTATTGACTTTGTAAAGGAATTCAACTGTTTGGCTCATAACACACTATGGATAAAATTGTGAAGAATGGGAATTCCAAAACACTTACTTGTACTCATGTGGAACCTGTCCATAGACCAAGAGGCAGTTGTTTGAACAGAACAAGAGGATAATGTATGATTTAGAATGAGGAAAGATGTGTGTCAGGGTTGTCTCGTTTCACCATCTTTATTCAATCTGTATGCTGAGCAAAGAATCTGAGAAGCTGGGCTAAATTTAGAAGAATGTGGCATCAGCACTGGAGGAAGACTCATTAACAACCTGCAATATGCAGATGACACAATCTTACTTATTGAAAGTGAAGAGGACTTGAAGCACTTAATGATGATGATCAAAGACTTACCTCCAATATGGATTATACCAGAATCCTGGTGTGGCGCTGTGGGCTAATGCGTCAGTCTGTAAAATTGTTTGAACTGTAAGGTCGGTGGTTCAAGCTCACCAGCTTTTCTCCTTGGAAACCCGATACAGGGTCGCTATGGGTTCAAATCGACTCGATGGCACTTAACAACAATGGATTACACCTCAATGTAAAGAAAACAAAAATCTTTACAACTGGACCAATAAACAATATCACGATAAATGGAGAAAAGATCCAAGTTGTCAGGATTTCATTTTACTCAGATCCAGTCAATGCTCATGAAAGCAGCAGTTAAGATAGCCAATGATATACTATAAAATCTCTGCACAAGACCTCTTATTGGGTTTAAGAACAAAGATGTCACTCTGAAGACTAAGGTGCGTCAGGCCCAAGCCATGGTATTTTCAATCACCTCATATATATGTGAAGCTGGACAATGAATAAGGAAGACAGGAGAGTTGATGCCTTTGAATTATGGTGTAGTTGGCAAAGGATATTGAATATACCCTGGATTTCCAGAAGAACAAATCTATTTTGGAAGAAGTGCAGCCAGAATACTCCTTAGGATCAAGGAGGGAGGTGACCAGTTCCTGGAGAAAGACATGTTTGATAAAGTAGAGGGTTAGTGAAAAAGAAGACCCTCAATGAGATGGATTGGCTGCAACAATGGGCTCAAACTTAACAATAGTGAGGATGATGCAGGGTGAGGCAATGTTTTGTTCTGTTGTGGATACAGTCAATGAGTTGGAACCAACTCAGTGGCATCTAACAACTTACATAAATGGTTAGTTGTTGTGCCGTCCAGTCGGTTGACTCAGCGACTCTGCACAGGGTTTCTGAGCTGGTGGGTTTGAACTGCTGACCTTGGGCTTTGCAGTCCAGTGCTGATCCTACAGCACCAAATCAGGAGTCCTAGAACTATTTCTTTAGACAGGCCTATAGTCTTGATATTGTGAGATTTTTCCTTTCTTTTTTAACACAGGAAGATGCTTCTAGGACCTTAATACTTTGCCTCTATGAATACCCAAGTCTAAATCTATAATATTGATAATCTAGAAAGGCCAGTAGTTTTTTTGATCATGTGAAAAAAAATAGAAAAAGTTAATTTATATTTATTAAAAGTATAAATATATTTCCATAACTGTAGCAACTAAAAGTTTAATAATTTCAATTGCTTCAATAGTATTTTTCTGTGGTAAGGATAATCTAAAAATGTTATTTCAAGATTTATTCTAAATGTATTTCAGAATTCATTGATTTTTCTCTGTGTTCTGTATTTTATGAGTGTATCTATGTGTGAAAGATAAAAGTCTAAGAGTAACTGGGATTCTCCCGACTTTATCTATCATCATAAATATGTTATGTTCATATGGGCAACAAACTTGATAGTCTTATAGATGTAGAATTAACAAGTGTATCTAACGGTAAGTACATGACATAGGTGGAGTCACTTCTGACTCATACAAGAGGTTCTTGTGCTCTGAAAGGAGTCAAATCAAACATGAGTTTGATCCTGTAATATACCATTCATTTTGTTAAACCTTAAAATTTATTATGAGCCCAGGTGGCACAGTGATGGAACACTTGCCTGCTGCTGATGGGAAGGTTGGCAGTTTGAACTCACGAGCCTGTCTGTAGGAAAGCTCTGACAGTTGGCTTCTATAGATTACAACCTTCGGAAGCCATGGGGCAAGTTCTGCTCTTGTCCTACAGGTTCAATACGAGTTACAGAAATGCAGCCATCAACGTATCTTCATGAAAACTCTTGTCTAATGGCATATAAATGATGTGGTGAAGACCATTTGATAGAATGTGCACCTCAAAATAAAAATTTTAAAAGACTGTGATTCTGTGTCTTTTCAGATTGGCTATGTCTGAAATGTCACTCCCTGAACACTCCAGCTGAATTTCTTTATTTAGCACTTACTTCTTCTAACATAATATTCAATTTACTTATTGGTACTAATTGTGTTTTCAAACCCACATTAGAATGTAAATTCCTGGTAGGCAGGAATTTTAACTTTGGCCATTGGTGTAGTACCAAGTGCCTAGAATACCACCTGTTGTGTGCCATCAAGTTGATTCGGACTCATAACTACACTACAAGATTGAGTACAGGTGCCCCATAGGATTCCCAAGATTGCAATCATTGTGCCAAGTCCTGGTGTGGCACGCTAAGATAATGCACTGGACTGTAAGGTTGTTTGAACCACAAAGTTGGCGGTTCAAGCTCACCAGCCTTTCCTCAGAACCCCTACACGGGGTCGCTATGAGTTGGAATCAACTCGATGGCACTTAAGAACAACAATCATAGTGTGGTGCTGCAGGTTGATGCGCTGGACTGCAAGGTTGGTCTGAACCACAAGGTGGGCAGTTCAATCTCAACAGCCACTCCCTGAAAACTCTATACATGGTCACTATGAATTGGAACCAACTTGATGGCACTTAACAAGGTACCAGACAAGGAACCCTGATGGTGCAATGGTTAAGCACTCAGCTGCTAACCAGAAAGATAGTGTGAACCTACCAGCAGCTCTATGGGAGTAAAGAGCCACTGTCTGCTCTCAGATCGATTGTTGTTGTTCAGTGTCACCTAGTCTATTCCAACTCCTGGCAATCCTGTACAGTTTCCGAGGAGTGGCTGGTGAACTCGAACCACCACTGACTTTCTGGTACAAACCGACCTTTCAGTCCAGTGTCTTAACCCACAGCACCACACCAGGTCTCCCTGTACTTAATTGCACTCAAAATAATTCACTGAATAAAATTAAGTGGTAGGGCATGAGGTCAGGATGGGTTGGGGGTGGGGTATGCAGATTGTCTAGGACCTTGTAGAACACAGTATGAACTCATTCTGCAAGCTTAGTTTGTTTTGAAACTTTTTATTGTGAATTGAGTGAAGGTTTACAGAGCAAATCATCAGTTTTATATTCAACAAATCTTAATTTCTTCTCAATGATTGCAATCCCCTCCATGTAACAACGGAACAACTGCTATTCCATTTTCTCCTAGTGGTTATTTCCATTCCACCCTCCTTCCCAACCCTTCTGAACTGTGTACTTAGGTAAATGTGGCCCTTTTGAGCTAGAATGATTGGCCATTCCATGGTGAGTATACATTACTAGTGTTGCTGTTCCCCCTCTACACCTGTCTACTACTGCTTGGCTAAAAATTGGACCAGAAGGGTGAGCTCTAGTCCAGATCTGAAGGATGGCCAAGGGCCATACATAGTCTTGGGTTCCTCCAGCCTCTTTCTGACCAGTAAGCCTTTTTTTTTTTTTTTTTTGTAAGTTTTGTTCCACATTTTATCCCACTCTATCTGGTACTTTCTAACATGATCCCTTTCAGAGCAGCTTGTCTCAGAGTTGCGGTGACTGATGGTCACATGTTCCATTGGAGTAGCTGATTCCAAGCATCTTCAGTTCTCATCACTCTTCTTTTTTCCACAAATGGAGAGACCAATAGTTGCACCTTAGATGGCCACTCATGAGCTTTAGGTGCACCTTAGATGGCCACTCATGAGCTTTAAGATTCCAATAAGCTGACACAGTTTTAAAGCAACATTTGGCTACTGTGTTGAGATGGGATGTGTCGCAGGAAAAGGTGGAAGCAAGAAAACAGTAACAGGGTAGCTGTAGTAATCTGGGTTAGGAATACCAAGGGGTTTAACTAAAATTACTCTGAAGGTATAGCAAACATGATTTCCTGTCAGGTTGGATGCGAGGTGTGAGAGAATGAGAGGAATCGAGGATGACTACAAGTATTTCTAGGGTAAGCGAATGCAAGAAATGAACTGTAATCAATGGAGAAATGAGACTGTGGGAGGTGTATGTTTGAGGGCTGGGAGGAGATAAGTTACATTTTGGATATGTTATGATGAACATGCTCTGTTAGGTAGCCAAGAAGAGACACCCAAAGTAAATGGATCTAAGGCTAAAGTTTGGGAAATTTTCCAGGCAGAGGACATAAATTAGGTTCACTGCATAATGACGGGGATTAAAGGGGATGCACAGAAATGGACCCAGGCCTGAGAACCCCAACACTACATTTTATCACAGAAAGAGAACAAACCTCAGGGAACAGAACAAAACCCACCACAATGGATTCGATTCAGAAGCATAGTGAGGATCCTGTATAAGGCTTCCAAAGCTTGTAAATCTTTATAGGAGCAGAAAGCCTCATCTTTTTTCTGAGGAGGGGCTGGTGGATTTGAACTGCCAACTCTGTGGTTAGCAGTCCAGTACTTACTTTATAGCTTGATAAACTTATGAAAGACAGGCAAGAACAAGCAAATTATGAACATAATTTAAAGATAGAATTTATTCTCTGATGGTTTACTCATGCAAACTGCACATAGAGAAAATAGTACAGTTTGTGTAACATTGCAAATAGAAGGACTCAAAATGCTAGGTACAGAAGTAGTATGACATCTTGAAAGTCAAAATGGAGTTTGTGTTTGTACAACTAATAATGGAGTTTTATTTGCTGAATACAGATTGGTTTACAAAGAAAGTTTCGCTCACCTTAGTAAGCTCATTAACCGTTTACATGACTTCTTACATCTATGTAGTTTTATTTTACAGTTGCAAGAATTCTGTTACCAAAGAACTTTAACTTGTTGCATAAATAATATGATGAAAGAAATATGCACTGAAAGACTTAGGAGAGTGAACTGAGGCTTGTCCTAACTCATCAAAACTACAGTAAAAATAGCTTTCCTCCAGAATTCCTATTTTGTGCCTTTGAGATCAACTCCCTAGCAAAAATGTGGCAAAATCATGATTAGAAATGGGTTACCTTAAAATGATAAAATCAGTTAAAAATAATAAAATTTAGAAATAGAATTATCGACTAAAAAGTCTCTCATTTTTAAATAAGCCAAACAATAAAATTTCTATTATCCTCATACATAAAAGTCTTGAAATGTCATTTGTATAATTAGAATGTTTCCCAGATTGGAACTTAGGCAGGTGGGATATTTCCTTGAATTATCAAGGATATTTCATACAGGCTTTTAAAATGTCAGTCTCATTAGGAGATGGCACTGAGACTTTAGCAAATAGTGTAGTATGGATGCAGAACAAACTACACAACTTACTATAAATGCATTACAGATATTTACATACTGGAATCCTGCTAGAATGCCAGAAGTTGCTACTGGGTAGGACTCGTAACTATTTTACAACATTTTCATACACACATCTACTACATTTTTAATTTTTTAAAACAATTTAGTCTATTTTAAAATATTGTACTGCATTTTGAACATAACTGCAGAATAAAAATTGATAATGGCACGTTAGAAAACTCAGTATCCCACAGATGACTGGATAATGAGAGAAATGTACCTACAATCATCTCATCAGGAACAAACTACACCATGGAATGTCAGTTATCCAAGCCTGCACAGAAATGACATTTTAAACTGCAGTCATCTATTGGCCAGCATCACACTGAAGGCATCGTTAGACATTCAAGCCAAGACTGCTGGCATAAACTACTGAAGGACACACATAGCTCATCCGCACACACACACTCGTACACGTCCACACACAGACACTCATTCTTGCGTCTCACATTATAATTACATTGTTCTAAAGATAGATACTGATTTTTTTTTTTCCACGAGAAACGTTATCAAAATTTGCTACTAAAAGATGACAATGCTCTCACAAGAATCAGAACAAGTTAGCTCACGACACGACAACGGGGGAAACAGTCTTAAATTCTTTAAGTAGTAATTTCAGGCTTTCCTGGCAATCATACCATACTTGATTATGCATAAACTTCTCAGTTTGTAATCTGAAATCTAAAAAAAACAAAAAATCTAATTTAAAAAATTATTAGACACTGGGAAACCTTATATTGTACATGAAATAATTTCGTAGTTTTTCAGCCTCAAAACTTAGGGTAAATACTGAATTTAAGACTTGAAAAATAAAGTCATATTTGAAATGATGAAGGATTGCAAAATTCATGTCCATTTAAAATCTTACAAAAAGAAAACACTATTACTAATGACCTTGATCTGGTGTAAGAATGTGCACATAAGCACTGTATGTCTTTACTCTATTTTCAGTCACTGAAAAAACGTGTTCCCCAACAGTCTTCCTTTTGCATAATGTGCAAAATAAAAGGCAAAAAGATTAAAAGCAAATTTCTATCTTTCTCTTGCCTAGTGCTTTATGACCTTGTTAACATTACAAAGTCACTAGGGACTATGCAGAACTTTGGTATAAATGATCGAACAATACTAGCATCACAGTTGAGGGAGGTGGTCAAAAGAAATGGAAGTGGGAAGAGAGATTCAGTAACACCCCCATTTATTAAAATGCCACCAAATTAAAAGTGAAACAAACCACAATGAATTATAATACAATTTACACATTGAGCACAGAAAAATTAATAAATCTAACAATATTTATAAAAAAAAGCAAAACCAGTCTTTTTCCAGAGACTAAAATTAAAAATCTGTTGTTCAGTCTGAGCATCAACTCAGTTGCTACATCAACTTTAGAGCCGAATTTAATTTCAAGTAAAAAAAAAAAAATTTTTTTTACAAGCACAGATTTCACATAAATGGAAACTGGTCTTTCTTTGATTTCCCTTCGAAGTCACCAATGAGAATCTAAAGCGGATGCGCTGAAGTTTTCTAATCAGCTTCCTGAGGGCTGGGACTGGGAAGGAGGAGCCAGGACAAGCTGTGAAAGCGCAGGCTCTGTACTCTGGTCCGCCATCTGGGTGAGAACTGAAGTTGCCACAGCTTCTGCCTTGGATGTTGAACTGACCCCATTAGATGTGCTGACAGAACTATGCTGGATAGCTTCAGCATGTGGACTACTCGGCACAGAAAGGTCTTCGGAACTGTCATCTTTATCAGCAGCTGAGTGGGGAAAAAAAGAAACAATGACTCGTTTTCTTAAATAAAGTATTGGCGAGAACCTATCAGCAGATTAGTCCATTTCCAGAGAATAAAGTTAGAAGGTATTTTATGAAATATTATTTAGGTAAGTCAGTATGGCATTAATTGAATAATTTGAAAAGGTGACCAGAAGTCATGAAGTATGCAATTTAACTTGCAACAAGTCAAATGAGGGTACACAGTTGTGAGGTCTGGTATCTCACAAAGTAGACCTGAAGAAATAGTTGCTAAATGATGATAAGAAAGGAAGAGGTTTGGGATTTAGAGACAGCCTCTTATAATCAGATACTTATCAAGTTCTTGTAACATTTAGGTAAACCAATGCATCTAACAAAACTAGTTCTGTTTGCCTAGATGTCACGCTTATTGAAAGACAAAAAAATTTATAACTACATGCATCAAAGAAATGGAATCTTATACACAAATGATATTTGAAAATGATTCCCTCTGCAGTCTCCAGAACTATATTTATTCTGGCTGACTCTCCTATTGCAGCGATGGATGATTACAACACCTGATTCCAATGACGCAGACGCAGGAGAATAAGCAGTATTCAGAAATGAAATGCCACCAGCTGTTAGAGTTGCTTGAATTAATTGGGATTCGAATAAAAAATCCATATAAAACTCTAGATACTGCAGCTGAAAACATATTCAAGAAAGGGCATTCTAAATATTTATGAAAATAAATCTAATCTTTTTTATGCCTGAACAACAAATCTCCTACATCTTTCTGATTTTAGCAAAATGGAATCCAATTTCAGTTAGTGGAAAATCCAGTATTACACCACAGACACACACATTTCACAGCATATATAAGCGATGAAGCACAATGATAATATGCGCACTAGGAAGCAAGAGAATACTGGCAACACAGATGCTTCCTGGGAGTTCTTCCTGTACACCAAAGGGGGTTACCCTCCTGACATTGTCTCCTCTGCTGTTTTACCATAGAGGTCTGTCTGTATCACGAATACAGCTGAGTTTAACTTTTGAACTTTCTAAAAACAGTACCACACTGGATGTATGTATTCTTTTTGCACCTTGCCTTTTTTTTTCACTTGGCATTAAAAATAAGTTTTATTTAGTGTTTCAAAGTGACAAAAAACAGGCTTTTTATCAAACCTGAAAATGCACCTAAATCTGTTTACTGCTAACCAGATGCTCATTTTGAAAGTCAATCAGCCTAACTAAGACTGTGGCGCCGATGAAAAGGACTCATCCTGTGGCCTTTAATGTAGGTGACGGAGGCGGAGAAGACAGCTTGGGAGAGTTTTCTGAAATACAGTCGTTCTTATAGAATTTTGACACATTTGTCTCAAATCCATGGACTTTTGAAAAGTAGATTATTAAAAATACATTGGTGAACTACAATCTATCTTCTCTATAAACTACCATTGGATATATGAAAAACCACACACTCCTGGATAAAAACTTATCCTCAAGACACAATTTAAAAGTCATAATTCATAATCTGTTTGAAATTACATAAAGTAGAAACAATACTTCTCTGATGGATGTTAAAAATATTTACAATTGAATTATTTCAATAGACCATACAATAGTTAAATGTTCAAAGAAAAAACTAGTAAGGACAGTTTAACTGGAGGAAAAACCATGAGCCCTGTGGTGAACAACTACTCTTCAGCAGCACAAATAGACAACTAGGTTCCAGGTGTACACTAGCCATCAAAAACCAAGTGGTGCACGTGTGACAAGTGGTGTAAGGAGTTATGCATACAAGGCAGCGCCTCAAAATGAAGCCAGACCTTACAAAGAAGAATAGCTTATCCATAGAATTTCAGAATTTTCCTTTTGAATGATCAAAATTCAAGTAAGCTTTCCCATTTAGGAAAATTATGTATGCATAATGCTAACCTCAGTAGCTTCTACAGGAAATTAAGTTGTTATGTCAGATGGGAGTCATAATGACCTCTTCCCTGCAGCAATCATTGTTAATATAAACCCCAAACATATTTCTATATGGCTCCAATTTTCTCCAAAATGGGTCTTACCAGCCTGTCAAAATGACTAGATATCAAAGGGCTGAGTAAGATTTATATGCTCAAAACTGACAAAAATCAGTGTGCTAAATATATATAGCAGTAGAGAGTTGCCAAATCTCCTGAATCTTTTAAATTAAAAAATATTGCCCTTTCTGATGAAACTGCTTATAATGACTACAAGTAAAGATGGTGGCCATTAAGTTTTATGGTGAGCACCTGAGGAACTGTTCGCAGCCAATACAAAATGTTTCTTTCTTTTGAATTACTGACACTGGCAAATTAAAATGAAGTGGATACATATGGTTGAAACAATCTTCACATTTACAAATATCCTGAAATATCACTAAATCATAAAAATGAAGGCTGTGGGTTATATATTATGAATGTTGCCTAATGCATTCCCAGCTCTGTTATTTGTTACAAATTTGTGTACCATGGACAAAATTGGCCATTTATTCAAGAAAAACAGCTGGTTCGAACATTGTGCATCTTATAAAAAAAGAAGAACATTACAAGAAAGGAAAGTACAATTAACCTTTAAAATGCTGAAAACAGAAGTATCTCATTTTGGGGAAAATATTTACAAGGAAACTTTACAAGCAGATAATTTAAATAAAGATCTGTTAGAATTCTTATAAGGCTAAACAACGATGGCTCAAAACAATAAAAACATTGCACAATGCTGGTATTATCAAAGAACAAGAGAAAAGTGATACTGTAAATGTATACTATATATCCGTAAGTGAAGACAACTGACTTAAAAAAAAAAAAAAAAACTAAAATCTTTTCTTACTACGTACTACAAGGAGGCTGAAAAGGAACCAATGGTTTCACTGTCAATCTAAGATAAGGTGGTACACTGAGACACACAAAACACCATCATGCTTATGGTACATTTAAAATGATTAGTTCACTTTTTCTGTTAACTTTATAGTGTTGTTGTTGTTAAGTGCCATCAAGTTGG
>NW_006408612.1:6239685-6265910 GCF_000296735.1 Chrysochloris asiatica
AAAAAAAAGGTTTTCTTGTTAAATGAAATTTACAGGGGGCTGTGGGGAAGGGAATTATTCACGGACTTCTGGTATGGTGCTGTAGGATCAGCACTGGATTGTGAACCACAGGTTGATAGTTCAAACCCACCAGCTGCCCCTTGGAAACCCTATACAGGGTTGCTAAGAGTTGGAACCAACTCAACAGCACTTAACAACAACAAGAGAGTAGATACATGTTAACACGTGTGATGGGGCAGGCAATATAAGACTAGAAGGAGATTGGCAGAGGAAGATGAAGGTAGCAGGAGACACAGGGAGGAGTGCAAGAGTTAATTAAAGTGGATAGAGGTAAATACTGTTAACTGTTGGTACGTGGAAGGGATTGCAATCATTGTAACAAAGCAAAGTATAGGATTTGCTGAATGTAAAACTGGTGATCTGTTTTATAAACCTCAACTCAATTCACAACGTAAACTAGAAAAAATTGAGTCTTCTGACTTTGTTTCCTTTATTATTCTACTAATTCTATTGCTTATAAAACATCCCTTTTGCTCCTACTGGTCCTTCTTCCTACTTCCAGTTACAACCCATGCCTGAATTACTACAATTTCTTAGCTACATTCTGTGTGGACCATACTACTGTCTGTTTCTTATGTCCCTTGTCTGAAAACAGCCAATCGTTTGCTATGGCTACTAGTCTAAATTGACTTCAAGGCCTTCTATACTATAGATCTGCTCTATCTCTGCAACCTTATTTCTAACTCCTAACAGGCTGCTCCTGTTTCCCCGACTAGCCTATGAACATAACACATTTGCTTATATAATCTCTGGCCTTTTCCTTTGTTTTCTTTTTATCCAAATCCCACTCATAATTTAAGGTGCAGCTCAAATCTAACATGGTTTATTTCCTTCTTTTCTGAATTTATGAAACCCATTGTACAAATATGACCCATCATTATTTAATGTCAGAGTTGTAATAAGTATGTTGTTTTATCAAATGGATGTGACTTGAAGGTAGGATGTTGGTCTTTAAATCCCTTGTAGTTCCTAAGTTATATAAACCTGGGGACAAAGTAGGTGGTTAATAGGTACTTTCTGACCAATTTATTTTCTTTCAAGTTCTGTCATTTAGTGGTAATACTCATAAGCACATTCACTAGTAAGAGAAATAAAAGAAACAGATTATTTTTTTTTACTTTGTTAGAAATTCTGGTAAAAGGGCTATTGGGGGAAAATTTTAATCAAGAGGCTAAAATATTTTTAAATGATAAATTAATTATGCATGCTATGCACTCCTTTCTAAAAAGTTATAATAGATACACATATATCTTTTATTTATATTCATCATCAAAAAGAACACTTTGAGATCTAGCCTGAAATACAATGCTTTCTGTGATAGGACAATATCCATAGGCCTAGAAGGAAGACTGGAGTCCTGGTGTGGCGCTGTAGGATAATGCCCTGGATTGCAAGGTTAGTTTGATCCACAAGTTTGGAGGTTCAAACTCACCAGCCACTCCTTGGAAACCCTATACAGGATTGCTGACTGGATGGCACTTAACATCAACAACAAAGAAGGAAGGCAAATTAAGTTAATGTGAACATTATTCAAATTTATGCAACAACCATTAAAGTCAATGATGAAAAAAAGACTTTTACCAACTTCTTCAGTTGAAATTGATTAAACATGTAATAATTAATGTTTTGATGTATTGATAATTATCAACATATTGATAATTATTTGGTGATTGGAGTGTGAAAGCTGGAAACAAAAAGGAAGGATCTGTAATTAGAAAATATGACTTTGGTGATAGAAACTTCCCTGAAGATCACTTGATAAAATTTTGCAAGACTATTTTTACTCATTGTAAATATCTTTTTTCAACAACATCCATGGCAACTATACACATGGACCTTGCCAGATGGAAACAGAGGAATAAAAACAATTACATCTGTGAAAAGAGACAGTAAAGAAATTCAGTAACAGACAAAACAAGATGAGAGGTCAGCTGTGAAACAGACCATCAATTTTGCTTATGTGCTAGTTCAGACTGAAGCTGAAGAAAATTAAGATAAATTAATAAGAGCCAAAATTTGACCGTGAGTACATCCCACCTGCATTTAGAGGCCATCTCAAGAACGGATTTGATGTATCTGAGGAGTTGTAGGATGACATCCTGAACATCATGCATGAAGAAAGCAAAAGGTCTTGAAAAAGACAGCAAGGAAACAAAAGATCAAAGTGTCAGAAGAGACTCTGAAACCTGTTCTTGAATGTAGAGAGTCTAAAGTGACTGGGAGGAATGATAAAGTAAAAAAAGCTGAAGAAACTTTCAAAATGCAGTTTGAGGAGATGAAATACAACATTGTGATGAACTGTGCAAAGTCTTGGATTTAGAAAACCAACGGTGAAGACGTCACTCAGCATTTCTCAAGTTGAAAGAACTGAAGAAAGCAATTCAAGTCTTGACTTGAAATATTGAAAGATTCTTTGGACAAACTATTAAACTATGCAGACAGCATTAGAAGATGAAAGGAATACATACAGTCACTGTGCAAACAAGAATTGATCAACATTCAACCGTTTCAAAAGGTAGCAGATGATCAAGAACTGATGATGGTATAAGAGGAAGACGTCTAAGCTGCACTGAAGGCAATAGAGGAATCCAAGACTCCAGTAACTGACCGAATACCAATGGAAATGTTGCAACAAACTGAAACAATTAAAATTTTGCTAAAGATTAATTAGAAAATGGTTGCAGTAGTACATTGACAGGGAACTGCCAGAGATTCAAGGCAGATTCAAAAGAGGAAATGGAATGAGAGATATCACTGCTAATGTCAGATGATTTTGGCTCAAAGTAAAGGATACCAGAAAGATGTTTATTGACTTTGTAAAGGAATTCAACTGTTTGGCTCATAACACACTATGGATAAAATTGTGAAGAATGGGAATTCCAAAACACTTACTTGTACTCATGTGGAACCTGTCCATAGACCAAGAGGCAGTTGTTTGAACAGAACAAGAGGATAATGTATGATTTAGAATGAGGAAAGATGTGTGTCAGGGTTGTCTCGTTTCACCATCTTTATTCAATCTGTATGCTGAGCAAAGAATCTGAGAAGCTGGGCTAAATTTAGAAGAATGTGGCATCAGCACTGGAGGAAGACTCATTAACAACCTGCAATATGCAGATGACACAATCTTACTTATTGAAAGTGAAGAGGACTTGAAGCACTTAATGATGATGATCAAAGACTTACCTCCAATATGGATTATACCAGAATCCTGGTGTGGCGCTGTGGGCTAATGCGTCAGTCTGTAAAATTGTTTGAACTGTAAGGTCGGTGGTTCAAGCTCACCAGCTTTTCTCCTTGGAAACCCGATACAGGGTCGCTATGGGTTCAAATCGACTCGATGGCACTTAACAACAATGGATTACACCTCAATGTAAAGAAAACAAAAATCTTTACAACTGGACCAATAAACAATATCACGATAAATGGAGAAAAGATCCAAGTTGTCAGGATTTCATTTTACTCAGATCCAGTCAATGCTCATGAAAGCAGCAGTTAAGATAGCCAATGATATACTATAAAATCTCTGCACAAGACCTCTTATTGGGTTTAAGAACAAAGATGTCACTCTGAAGACTAAGGTGCGTCAGGCCCAAGCCATGGTATTTTCAATCACCTCATATATATGTGAAGCTGGACAATGAATAAGGAAGACAGGAGAGTTGATGCCTTTGAATTATGGTGTAGTTGGCAAAGGATATTGAATATACCCTGGATTTCCAGAAGAACAAATCTATTTTGGAAGAAGTGCAGCCAGAATACTCCTTAGGATCAAGGAGGGAGGTGACCAGTTCCTGGAGAAAGACATGTTTGATAAAGTAGAGGGTTAGTGAAAAAGAAGACCCTCAATGAGATGGATTGGCTGCAACAATGGGCTCAAACTTAACAATAGTGAGGATGATGCAGGGTGAGGCAATGTTTTGTTCTGTTGTGGATACAGTCAATGAGTTGGAACCAACTCAGTGGCATCTAACAACTTACATAAATGGTTAGTTGTTGTGCCGTCCAGTCGGTTGACTCAGCGACTCTGCACAGGGTTTCTGAGCTGGTGGGTTTGAACTGCTGACCTTGGGCTTTGCAGTCCAGTGCTGATCCTACAGCACCAAATCAGGAGTCCTAGAACTATTTCTTTAGACAGGCCTATAGTCTTGATATTGTGAGATTTTTCCTTTCTTTTTTAACACAGGAAGATGCTTCTAGGACCTTAATACTTTGCCTCTATGAATACCCAAGTCTAAATCTATAATATTGATAATCTAGAAAGGCCAGTAGTTTTTTTGATCATGTGAAAAAAAATAGAAAAAGTTAATTTATATTTATTAAAAGTATAAATATATTTCCATAACTGTAGCAACTAAAAGTTTAATAATTTCAATTGCTTCAATAGTATTTTTCTGTGGTAAGGATAATCTAAAAATGTTATTTCAAGATTTATTCTAAATGTATTTCAGAATTCATTGATTTTTCTCTGTGTTCTGTATTTTATGAGTGTATCTATGTGTGAAAGATAAAAGTCTAAGAGTAACTGGGATTCTCCCGACTTTATCTATCATCATAAATATGTTATGTTCATATGGGCAACAAACTTGATAGTCTTATAGATGTAGAATTAACAAGTGTATCTAACGGTAAGTACATGACATAGGTGGAGTCACTTCTGACTCATACAAGAGGTTCTTGTGCTCTGAAAGGAGTCAAATCAAACATGAGTTTGATCCTGTAATATACCATTCATTTTGTTAAACCTTAAAATTTATTATGAGCCCAGGTGGCACAGTGATGGAACACTTGCCTGCTGCTGATGGGAAGGTTGGCAGTTTGAACTCACGAGCCTGTCTGTAGGAAAGCTCTGACAGTTGGCTTCTATAGATTACAACCTTCGGAAGCCATGGGGCAAGTTCTGCTCTTGTCCTACAGGTTCAATACGAGTTACAGAAATGCAGCCATCAACGTATCTTCATGAAAACTCTTGTCTAATGGCATATAAATGATGTGGTGAAGACCATTTGATAGAATGTGCACCTCAAAATAAAAATTTTAAAAGACTGTGATTCTGTGTCTTTTCAGATTGGCTATGTCTGAAATGTCACTCCCTGAACACTCCAGCTGAATTTCTTTATTTAGCACTTACTTCTTCTAACATAATATTCAATTTACTTATTGGTACTAATTGTGTTTTCAAACCCACATTAGAATGTAAATTCCTGGTAGGCAGGAATTTTAACTTTGGCCATTGGTGTAGTACCAAGTGCCTAGAATACCACCTGTTGTGTGCCATCAAGTTGATTCGGACTCATAACTACACTACAAGATTGAGTACAGGTGCCCCATAGGATTCCCAAGATTGCAATCATTGTGCCAAGTCCTGGTGTGGCACGCTAAGATAATGCACTGGACTGTAAGGTTGTTTGAACCACAAAGTTGGCGGTTCAAGCTCACCAGCCTTTCCTCAGAACCCCTACACGGGGTCGCTATGAGTTGGAATCAACTCGATGGCACTTAAGAACAACAATCATAGTGTGGTGCTGCAGGTTGATGCGCTGGACTGCAAGGTTGGTCTGAACCACAAGGTGGGCAGTTCAATCTCAACAGCCACTCCCTGAAAACTCTATACATGGTCACTATGAATTGGAACCAACTTGATGGCACTTAACAAGGTACCAGACAAGGAACCCTGATGGTGCAATGGTTAAGCACTCAGCTGCTAACCAGAAAGATAGTGTGAACCTACCAGCAGCTCTATGGGAGTAAAGAGCCACTGTCTGCTCTCAGATCGATTGTTGTTGTTCAGTGTCACCTAGTCTATTCCAACTCCTGGCAATCCTGTACAGTTTCCGAGGAGTGGCTGGTGAACTCGAACCACCACTGACTTTCTGGTACAAACCGACCTTTCAGTCCAGTGTCTTAACCCACAGCACCACACCAGGTCTCCCTGTACTTAATTGCACTCAAAATAATTCACTGAATAAAATTAAGTGGTAGGGCATGAGGTCAGGATGGGTTGGGGGTGGGGTATGCAGATTGTCTAGGACCTTGTAGAACACAGTATGAACTCATTCTGCAAGCTTAGTTTGTTTTGAAACTTTTTATTGTGAATTGAGTGAAGGTTTACAGAGCAAATCATCAGTTTTATATTCAACAAATCTTAATTTCTTCTCAATGATTGCAATCCCCTCCATGTAACAACGGAACAACTGCTATTCCATTTTCTCCTAGTGGTTATTTCCATTCCACCCTCCTTCCCAACCCTTCTGAACTGTGTACTTAGGTAAATGTGGCCCTTTTGAGCTAGAATGATTGGCCATTCCATGGTGAGTATACATTACTAGTGTTGCTGTTCCCCCTCTACACCTGTCTACTACTGCTTGGCTAAAAATTGGACCAGAAGGGTGAGCTCTAGTCCAGATCTGAAGGATGGCCAAGGGCCATACATAGTCTTGGGTTCCTCCAGCCTCTTTCTGACCAGTAAGCCTTTTTTTTTTTTTTTTTTGTAAGTTTTGTTCCACATTTTATCCCACTCTATCTGGTACTTTCTAACATGATCCCTTTCAGAGCAGCTTGTCTCAGAGTTGCGGTGACTGATGGTCACATGTTCCATTGGAGTAGCTGATTCCAAGCATCTTCAGTTCTCATCACTCTTCTTTTTTCCACAAATGGAGAGACCAATAGTTGCACCTTAGATGGCCACTCATGAGCTTTAGGTGCACCTTAGATGGCCACTCATGAGCTTTAAGATTCCAATAAGCTGACACAGTTTTAAAGCAACATTTGGCTACTGTGTTGAGATGGGATGTGTCGCAGGAAAAGGTGGAAGCAAGAAAACAGTAACAGGGTAGCTGTAGTAATCTGGGTTAGGAATACCAAGGGGTTTAACTAAAATTACTCTGAAGGTATAGCAAACATGATTTCCTGTCAGGTTGGATGCGAGGTGTGAGAGAATGAGAGGAATCGAGGATGACTACAAGTATTTCTAGGGTAAGCGAATGCAAGAAATGAACTGTAATCAATGGAGAAATGAGACTGTGGGAGGTGTATGTTTGAGGGCTGGGAGGAGATAAGTTACATTTTGGATATGTTATGATGAACATGCTCTGTTAGGTAGCCAAGAAGAGACACCCAAAGTAAATGGATCTAAGGCTAAAGTTTGGGAAATTTTCCAGGCAGAGGACATAAATTAGGTTCACTGCATAATGACGGGGATTAAAGGGGATGCACAGAAATGGACCCAGGCCTGAGAACCCCAACACTACATTTTATCACAGAAAGAGAACAAACCTCAGGGAACAGAACAAAACCCACCACAATGGATTCGATTCAGAAGCATAGTGAGGATCCTGTATAAGGCTTCCAAAGCTTGTAAATCTTTATAGGAGCAGAAAGCCTCATCTTTTTTCTGAGGAGGGGCTGGTGGATTTGAACTGCCAACTCTGTGGTTAGCAGTCCAGTACTTACTTTATAGCTTGATAAACTTATGAAAGACAGGCAAGAACAAGCAAATTATGAACATAATTTAAAGATAGAATTTATTCTCTGATGGTTTACTCATGCAAACTGCACATAGAGAAAATAGTACAGTTTGTGTAACATTGCAAATAGAAGGACTCAAAATGCTAGGTACAGAAGTAGTATGACATCTTGAAAGTCAAAATGGAGTTTGTGTTTGTACAACTAATAATGGAGTTTTATTTGCTGAATACAGATTGGTTTACAAAGAAAGTTTCGCTCACCTTAGTAAGCTCATTAACCGTTTACATGACTTCTTACATCTATGTAGTTTTATTTTACAGTTGCAAGAATTCTGTTACCAAAGAACTTTAACTTGTTGCATAAATAATATGATGAAAGAAATATGCACTGAAAGACTTAGGAGAGTGAACTGAGGCTTGTCCTAACTCATCAAAACTACAGTAAAAATAGCTTTCCTCCAGAATTCCTATTTTGTGCCTTTGAGATCAACTCCCTAGCAAAAATGTGGCAAAATCATGATTAGAAATGGGTTACCTTAAAATGATAAAATCAGTTAAAAATAATAAAATTTAGAAATAGAATTATCGACTAAAAAGTCTCTCATTTTTAAATAAGCCAAACAATAAAATTTCTATTATCCTCATACATAAAAGTCTTGAAATGTCATTTGTATAATTAGAATGTTTCCCAGATTGGAACTTAGGCAGGTGGGATATTTCCTTGAATTATCAAGGATATTTCATACAGGCTTTTAAAATGTCAGTCTCATTAGGAGATGGCACTGAGACTTTAGCAAATAGTGTAGTATGGATGCAGAACAAACTACACAACTTACTATAAATGCATTACAGATATTTACATACTGGAATCCTGCTAGAATGCCAGAAGTTGCTACTGGGTAGGACTCGTAACTATTTTACAACATTTTCATACACACATCTACTACATTTTTAATTTTTTAAAACAATTTAGTCTATTTTAAAATATTGTACTGCATTTTGAACATAACTGCAGAATAAAAATTGATAATGGCACGTTAGAAAACTCAGTATCCCACAGATGACTGGATAATGAGAGAAATGTACCTACAATCATCTCATCAGGAACAAACTACACCATGGAATGTCAGTTATCCAAGCCTGCACAGAAATGACATTTTAAACTGCAGTCATCTATTGGCCAGCATCACACTGAAGGCATCGTTAGACATTCAAGCCAAGACTGCTGGCATAAACTACTGAAGGACACACATAGCTCATCCGCACACACACACTCGTACACGTCCACACACAGACACTCATTCTTGCGTCTCACATTATAATTACATTGTTCTAAAGATAGATACTGATTTTTTTTTTTCCACGAGAAACGTTATCAAAATTTGCTACTAAAAGATGACAATGCTCTCACAAGAATCAGAACAAGTTAGCTCACGACACGACAACGGGGGAAACAGTCTTAAATTCTTTAAGTAGTAATTTCAGGCTTTCCTGGCAATCATACCATACTTGATTATGCATAAACTTCTCAGTTTGTAATCTGAAATCTAAAAAAAACAAAAAATCTAATTTAAAAAATTATTAGACACTGGGAAACCTTATATTGTACATGAAATAATTTCGTAGTTTTTCAGCCTCAAAACTTAGGGTAAATACTGAATTTAAGACTTGAAAAATAAAGTCATATTTGAAATGATGAAGGATTGCAAAATTCATGTCCATTTAAAATCTTACAAAAAGAAAACACTATTACTAATGACCTTGATCTGGTGTAAGAATGTGCACATAAGCACTGTATGTCTTTACTCTATTTTCAGTCACTGAAAAAACGTGTTCCCCAACAGTCTTCCTTTTGCATAATGTGCAAAATAAAAGGCAAAAAGATTAAAAGCAAATTTCTATCTTTCTCTTGCCTAGTGCTTTATGACCTTGTTAACATTACAAAGTCACTAGGGACTATGCAGAACTTTGGTATAAATGATCGAACAATACTAGCATCACAGTTGAGGGAGGTGGTCAAAAGAAATGGAAGTGGGAAGAGAGATTCAGTAACACCCCCATTTATTAAAATGCCACCAAATTAAAAGTGAAACAAACCACAATGAATTATAATACAATTTACACATTGAGCACAGAAAAATTAATAAATCTAACAATATTTATAAAAAAAAGCAAAACCAGTCTTTTTCCAGAGACTAAAATTAAAAATCTGTTGTTCAGTCTGAGCATCAACTCAGTTGCTACATCAACTTTAGAGCCGAATTTAATTTCAAGTAAAAAAAAAAAAATTTTTTTTACAAGCACAGATTTCACATAAATGGAAACTGGTCTTTCTTTGATTTCCCTTCGAAGTCACCAATGAGAATCTAAAGCGGATGCGCTGAAGTTTTCTAATCAGCTTCCTGAGGGCTGGGACTGGGAAGGAGGAGCCAGGACAAGCTGTGAAAGCGCAGGCTCTGTACTCTGGTCCGCCATCTGGGTGAGAACTGAAGTTGCCACAGCTTCTGCCTTGGATGTTGAACTGACCCCATTAGATGTGCTGACAGAACTATGCTGGATAGCTTCAGCATGTGGACTACTCGGCACAGAAAGGTCTTCGGAACTGTCATCTTTATCAGCAGCTGAGTGGGGAAAAAAAGAAACAATGACTCGTTTTCTTAAATAAAGTATTGGCGAGAACCTATCAGCAGATTAGTCCATTTCCAGAGAATAAAGTTAGAAGGTATTTTATGAAATATTATTTAGGTAAGTCAGTATGGCATTAATTGAATAATTTGAAAAGGTGACCAGAAGTCATGAAGTATGCAATTTAACTTGCAACAAGTCAAATGAGGGTACACAGTTGTGAGGTCTGGTATCTCACAAAGTAGACCTGAAGAAATAGTTGCTAAATGATGATAAGAAAGGAAGAGGTTTGGGATTTAGAGACAGCCTCTTATAATCAGATACTTATCAAGTTCTTGTAACATTTAGGTAAACCAATGCATCTAACAAAACTAGTTCTGTTTGCCTAGATGTCACGCTTATTGAAAGACAAAAAAATTTATAACTACATGCATCAAAGAAATGGAATCTTATACACAAATGATATTTGAAAATGATTCCCTCTGCAGTCTCCAGAACTATATTTATTCTGGCTGACTCTCCTATTGCAGCGATGGATGATTACAACACCTGATTCCAATGACGCAGACGCAGGAGAATAAGCAGTATTCAGAAATGAAATGCCACCAGCTGTTAGAGTTGCTTGAATTAATTGGGATTCGAATAAAAAATCCATATAAAACTCTAGATACTGCAGCTGAAAACATATTCAAGAAAGGGCATTCTAAATATTTATGAAAATAAATCTAATCTTTTTTATGCCTGAACAACAAATCTCCTACATCTTTCTGATTTTAGCAAAATGGAATCCAATTTCAGTTAGTGGAAAATCCAGTATTACACCACAGACACACACATTTCACAGCATATATAAGCGATGAAGCACAATGATAATATGCGCACTAGGAAGCAAGAGAATACTGGCAACACAGATGCTTCCTGGGAGTTCTTCCTGTACACCAAAGGGGGTTACCCTCCTGACATTGTCTCCTCTGCTGTTTTACCATAGAGGTCTGTCTGTATCACGAATACAGCTGAGTTTAACTTTTGAACTTTCTAAAAACAGTACCACACTGGATGTATGTATTCTTTTTGCACCTTGCCTTTTTTTTTCACTTGGCATTAAAAATAAGTTTTATTTAGTGTTTCAAAGTGACAAAAAACAGGCTTTTTATCAAACCTGAAAATGCACCTACATCTGTTTACTGCTAACCAGATGCTCATTTTGAAAGTCAATCAGCCTAACTAAGACTGTGGCGCCGATGAAAAGGACTCATCCTGTGGCCTTTAATGTAGGTGACGGAGGCGGAGAAGACAGCTTGGGAGAGTTTTCTGAAATACAGTCGTTCTTATAGAATTTTGACACATTTGTCTCAAATCCATGGACTTTTGAAAAGTAGATTATTAAAAATACATTGGTGAACTACAATCTATCTTCTCTATAAACTACCATTGGATATATGAAAAACCACACACTCCTGGATAAAAACTTATCCTCAAGACACAATTTAAAAGTCATAATTCATAATCTGTTTGAAATTACATAAAGTAGAAACAATACTTCTCTGATGGATGTTAAAAATATTTACAATTGAATTATTTCAATAGACCATACAATAGTTAAATGTTCAAAGAAAAAACTAGTAAGGACAGTTTAACTGGAGGAAAAACCATGAGCCCTGTGGTGAACAACTACTCTTCAGCAGCACAAATAGACAACTAGGTTCCAGGTGTACACTAGCCATCAAAAACCAAGTGGTGCACGTGTGACAAGTGGTGTAAGGAGTTATGCATACAAGGCAGCGCCTCAAAATGAAGCCAGACCTTACAAAGAAGAATAGCTTATCCATAGAATTTCAGAATTTTCCTTTTGAATGATCAAAATTCAAGTAAGCTTTCCCATTTAGGAAAATTATGTATGCATAATGCTAACCTCAGTAGCTTCTACAGGAAATTAAGTTGTTATGTCAGATGGGAGTCATAATGACCTCTTCCCTGCAGCAATCATTGTTAATATAAACCCCAAACATATTTCTATATGGCTCCAATTTTCTCCAAAATGGGTCTTACCAGCCTGTCAAAATGACTAGATATCAAAGGGCTGAGTAAGATTTATATGCTCAAAACTGACAAAAATCAGTGTGCTAAATATATATAGCAGTAGAGAGTTGCCAAATCTCCTGAATCTTTTAAATTAAAAAATATTGCCCTTTCTGATGAAACTGCTTATAATGACTACAAGTAAAGATGGTGGCCATTAAGTTTTATGGTGAGCACCTGAGGAACTGTTCGCAGCCAATACAAAATGTTTCTTTCTTTTGAATTACTGACACTGGCAAATTAAAATGAAGTGGATACATATGGTTGAAACAATCTTCACATTTACAAATATCCTGAAATATCACTAAATCATAAAAATGAAGGCTGTGGGTTATATATTATGAATGTTGCCTAATGCATTCCCAGCTCTGTTATTTGTTACAAATTTGTGTACCATGGACAAAATTGGCCATTTATTCAAGAAAAACAGCTGGTTCGAACATTGTGCATCTTATAAAAAAAGAAGAACATTACAAGAAAGGAAAGTACAATTAACCTTTAAAATGCTGAAAACAGAAGTATCTCATTTTGGGGAAAATATTTACAAGGAAACTTTACAAGCAGATAATTTAAATAAAGATCTGTTAGAATTCTTATAAGGCTAAACAACGATGGCTCAAAACAATAAAAACATTGCACAATGCTGGTATTATCAAAGAACAAGAGAAAAGTGATACTGTAAATGTATACTATATATCCGTAAGTGAAGACAACTGACTTAAAAAAAAAAAAAAACTAAAATCTTTTCTTACTACGTACTACAAGGAGGCTGAAAAGGAACCAATGGTTTCACTGTCAATCTAAGATAAGGTGGTACACTGAGACACACAAAACACCATCATGCTTATGGTACATTTAAAATGATTAGTTCACTTTTTCTGTTAACTTTATAGTGTTGTTGTTGTTAAGTGCCATCAAGTTGGTTCCGGCCCATAGCGACCCTGTACAGGGTTTCTGAGGAGCGGCTGGTGAGCTTGAACCACTCACTGACCTTGTGGTTCAAACCAACTCTGCAATCCAGTGCATTAACCCACAGTGTCCAGGAAATAGAAGCTCTGGTAGCGTAGTGGGTCATGAGTTGGTTGCAAACTGCAAGGTCAGCAATTCAAATCTACCAGCTGCTCCACAGGAGTAAGATAAGGCTTTCTGCTCTCGTCAAGATTTACAGCCTCAGAAACCCTATATAAGGTTGCTATGACATGAGTCAAAACTGACTCAACACACAACCACCACTACTAATGTCTAGAATAAAACAGCTACAAGTAAGAATACTGTTTTATGTTTCTCCTGTTTCTTTATAACCTTGCAGAAATTCTGATACTGAATCTTATATGTGAGAACCACAGCCTCCATTTCTGAATGGCAGCTTGGTTCTCTCTGATGGTACTGCACTGATGCAGCCTAATAGCTATAGGAAATGGACCATTACTCACTAGGGTAGCCAGATTTCTTCTGCATGGCGGTTACAGGGCAATCTTTATGAGCCAGAAGAAGCTGTTTCAGCTGTGCCACTTCATTTCTCAGCAGGGTGACTTCACTCTGGAGAAGAAACAACTCATGTACCTTACAGCAGCACCACACTAAACATATTTTTTACTGTTTAAAAAAAGCAATGATCAAGATATGAAAATTGGACATCTTCAACAACATCAAGGAATAAAGAAAATAGATGGCTTAATGATGTTTAATCAGTACATTTTGGTCTTTATAGTTGAAGCATTTATTCTAAAATTGGCAACTTTATATAGAAATTTTAAATAAAAATGTAGAGACCACAAATGGTTTCTACATTATCATTTGCCTTGGGCCTTCTTATGTATTATGGGACACCTGTTGAAGGTGTTTTTAGTTTAGAAAACTAAAATATGCTCTCATGACTACTTGGAAAATTAGAAATACCAAGTGAGTCAAGTTGAATTTTCACCAACACCACTCACTTGAAAATAAAACATTCACCATGGAAATCAATAAAGTCAGTTTTCAGTTTCCTAGAAACTGGGAAAAGTTCCAAAGTGAGAACCATAATAACCCAAGAATCACCAACATCTGGAATACACTGCAAGGTACTATGGTGGACATTAGAGTCAATGATGGCTTAGCTGTCTTTGATCCAGGTAATCTGTATACATCGAAACTGAAATCTGGTAAGACAATGGTGATTTATCCTACTCCTAATGACAGAATGAACCTTTGTTTGGGATGCATTCATCTGATAAACTCTATTAAAGTTTCAAATTGACTAAGTACAACTAATTCCCAAATCTAAAAAACAAATATAAACTAATGACTACTAACAACTCAAGCATTAGAAATAATATACATTTACGAAATTGATAATGTAAAAGTAAATGAGACAATAAAGGAAATAAGTGCATGAATCAAATCGTTCTTCATATTCCAATAAAAACTAAGCATACTGTATTTTACTACAGAACGACGATGAATGCTTATTAACAACTCTGAACCTGGTGTGGTGCTGCAGTGTAAGCACTAGACAGCTAATTGCAAGATCAGTGGTTCAAACCCACCAGATGCTCCTCGAAAACCCTATACTAGGGTCTCTGAGTCAGAACCAACTAGACAGCACTTAATAATAATAAGTCAAAACAGTGATTCCAAGTAGGTCTGTTAAATGTAAGGCAGAAAGGCCAGCTCAGAAAGTTAGGGTTAACTATTCTGGGGGACTTTAAAGGGGAAATCTGGATAGGTTTTCTCAAAGAACAGACGACCATCATGGGTGCTTATCAGGAAGAAGTTTTATGGAAATTGAAAACTGCATTGGTGAGAAAAAGTCAGGAAAGCTGTTCCCAGGAATGTTTTTCCATCACAGTAATACACACACCTGCTCATTCCTGGAGGGGAGCAAAGGTTGTCATATGAGAACTTCACTGGGAAACCTTCCATCTACCAGACAGTCCTGATCTTGCCCCTACAGACTTCTTTTCATTCCCCAAATCCAGAAAACATCTAAAGGGAATATGATTTAAGTCCCTCAAGGATGCCCAAACTGTCATTTGGACACAGTGTAAACTGAAGAGCACAGAATTCTTCAGGGAAGGGTCGAGAAAACAAAACGCCACCTCTAGAAGTGTACAGATCTAGCTGAATTACATGTCAAAAACAATAGCTTCACATTTTGAAATGATAAAGGTTTCCATGATTTTATTGCAGTACTTTTTTACTTACCCTTGTTAAAGAATATACAATGTATATCATTTCAATGATACACATTGAAATCCTCTCTTTAAAATAAGCAGATTTGACACTGTTAAAAAGAAAATCAGTGTCTACATCTCTAACTTAACAGTTAGTGGTGTTATGAGTATTCACCTAATTATACTACCTGATTCATTAACAAACATATGTGGTATCACTAACTAATCATGGGTAATGACTGAAAAGGTAAGGCATTTGATTTTTTCTTTTTAAAAAATATTAATTTATTTAAAGTAGAAGTTTACACAGAGAATTAGGTTCCCATCTAACAATTTCTACACAAGTTATTCAGTGATATTTGTTACATTTTCACAATGTGTCAACATTCTCATTTGATCTGTTCTGGTTGTTCCATTTCTGGTCCTCTAGATTCCCTGCCTTACCGTTTCTTCTTTGTTTTAGAGTAATTTTTGACAATTTGGTGTCATGTAAATGACTTTTTAAAGGAGCTTATTACTCAATTATGGTGATAGTCTTTATTTCATGAGCTCATCTGTCATTTTAGCTAAAAGGTGAGCTCATGAGATAATTTCATATTAAGGTATTTCATAATACTCTTATTTCATAAGAGCATTTCAGGGTGACAGTGTTGGGGAGTACTTTAGTCTCAACTGGCCCAGAAATTCTGGACTTTTTAAGAATTTCTGTTCCATTCCACATTTTCTCTTGTTATATCAGGATCCATTTATTGTAGAATACACTTGATTCTTGATATAATTGATCTTAAGCGTGTGTTAACTGGATTTTAACTGAAGTAATACTTAACAGAGCAAACAATTGAAAAGACCAAAAAGAATTAAAACCTGAAACTTCACATATTTTAGATAAACAGAATTCACATACATTTAATAGACTCATCAAGTATGTTATAAATTATATTGATCCAAAATTCATAACCAATTTCCCACCTGCAACTTTTAAATTACAGATGTGGTATGTAAAGAAACAAACAACAACAAAATTCAAGGTATGCGTAATAAAAATTCAGTCCAGTGTTTTTCACCATCCTGATCTAAAATGGTTCACAATGGCTATGGGTTTTCCTAATGATGATCCTGAAGCTACTTCTGGATAAAAGGTTAAAATATAGTTTGTATTATTACTACATTCTAATATTTTATTTCTTTAAAAGCTAATACAGACAGTAGACTGAAAGACACAAATGGGATCCAGCTACCGTTAAGGAGCATGGACTGGGAGAAAAACTTCAAAGCAAACAGAGCAAGGGGCCAGAACAGAAATGAGAGTGGACAAAGCCATGAAACAAATGGATTTAGTTGTCCTGCATTACCACAGTTGGTGGGCTATAGGTCGTCGAGGTAGTTCTGACTCACAGCAACCTTTTATAGGGATTCTGAGGCTATAAATCTTCACGGGAGCAGAAAGCCTCATCTTTCTCCAGCATAAGTTTATGTGTATGTTAGTGGCCAAGATCAGATCAAGTTGTTGTTAGGTGCCATCGAGTCAGTACCAACTCATAGTGACCCTCTGCACAACAGAACGAAAACACTGAACGGTCCTGGGACAACCTCACAATTGTTGCCACTTTGCCAATCCATCTCGTTGGGGGTCTTCCTCTTTTTCTCTGACCCTCCACCTTACCAAACATGATATCCTGCTTCAGAGAGTGGTCCCTCCTGAAAATATGTCCAAAGTATGAGAGACCAAGTTTGGCCATCCTGGCCTTCAAGGAACACTCTGGCTGTACTTCTACCAACACAGATCTGTTGGTTCTTTTGGTAGCCCATGGCACTTTCAATATTCTTCTCCAACCCCATAACGCAAATGCATCAATTCTTCTACAGTCTTCATTATTCACTGTCCAACTTTGCATGCATCTGAGGTTATTGAAAATACCGAGGCTTGGGTCAGGCACATCTTAGTCCTCAAGCTGACATCTCTGCTCTTCAACACTTTAAAAAAGTCTTGTGCAGCAGATTTGCCTAATGCAATACACCGTTTTGATTTCTTGATTGCTGCTTCCAAGGGTGTTGATGGTTGATCCAAGAAGAATGAAGTCCTTGACAACTTCAATCTTCTCTCCATTGGTAAGAATATTGTTTATTGGTCCAGTGGTAGGATTTTTGTTTTCTTTGCATTGAGATGCAATCCATACCAAAGACTGTAGCCTTTGATCTTCATCAGTAAGTATTTTCAGTCATCTTCACTTTCAGCAAGCAAGGTTGTATTATCTGCATATAACAGGTAGTTAATGAGTCTCCCTTCAATCCTGATGCCAAGTTTTTCTTCATATAACCCAGATTCACGGATTGTTTGCTCAACATACAGGCTGAATAAGTATGGTGAAAAAATACAACCCTTTCACACACCTTTCTTAACATCATTAGCCAAAACAAGGCCAAGGGCAGATTGAAGAACAGACCAATTGCTCATAGACAAATTCAGACTGAAGCTGAAGAAAATGAAAACAAGTCTACAAGAGCCAAAACATGACCTTGGATATATCCCACTCAAATTTAGATATCATCTGAAGAACAGATTTGATACATTAAACACTACAGACTGAAGACCAGAGGAGTTGTGGGATGACATCAAGAACATTATACAATACACACCTTGGAAAAACAGGGCTCTAGTATACAGGGATTAAGGCATGGTTTGAATGTGTAAAAGAGGGGAAATAATGTTAAGATGCTTGGCTGTTTTTTGAATCTTGGTTTTCCTTGCCTACCATGGTAAAATAGACACTTGAAGAGGAGGAGAGAAAGGAGTAGCCAGAAACATCACCATAGAAAGCCTGGGGCTAGAACTTGACCAGGGAAGGAGGCTTCCTGCGGAGCCTTTGCACTGTATAAGACCATTGCTGAATCTTGATCCCCATCCAGAATCTTCTGAGATGGGAAATTTCCACTTGAAAGGACAAGCAGACCAGCTTGAATTGGCTAGAAGAATAGAAGATACTTCTTGAAAGAAAGACCAGCAGGAAAAATACAAAACAATAATGGCAGCCTAATTGACTACTACTAAAACAAGCAAGTTGTTTGCCTGGGAGCCATCAAGGCAAGTGGTCAGGTCCCCTCAGGACAAACCCCCTTCCAAAACTAAGACTCAAGGGGAATACACGAGCAGGCATGTGGCCTTGCTGCTGACCATGTTGGTCATCGATAAGGGGAAGTGGGGGAAAAACAGCAATGAAGTTGTGAGCTAAGTCTGACCACATTCAATAGTCTCCTGTCAACCTGGCTGACACTTGGTTGGCCAGCAGTATGGCAAGACCTGGGGACTCCTGGGCCCAGAGACAATGACATGGCCATAGACTAGAGTGGAGAGTGGAGCATCCAGCAGATACAAAGTGAGGGCACATGCACAAGAACACCCATGTTTGCAGACAGTACCCACTTGAACTGGCTTCAATGGCTGTATGATCAGAATTCAACCAGAAGAAAGAAGAGGAAAAAAAAAGAGCAATCTGCTACAATTTGATGAACTTGACCTATACTTTTGGATGTAGTAGCTTAATGAACAAATCTTTACAGTGAGGATCATTCCCATTTCCTCGGTACACAGGGTTGACAGGGATGGGCAACTTAGACATTGGCTACCAAAATGGGGGGTGGGGACTCTAAAGGTAAGAAGTGATTGGCTTACCAACTTTCAAGAGGGAACGTAGTTCCAAAGCATGTGGGGAAAGGTAGAATCTCTACTGAGTGGTTTCCAACTTGTCTGTACAGGACCGAGAAGGGGATAAGACTCTTGTGGTGCAATAGTGAATAACTGCTATCAGGACTGACTATGAGTGTTGGAAATGTAAATGTAGATGTTTTGTAACAAAAGGAGGGGGTGGTTGATTTTGCAGTAGAGGAATGGAGGTCCCTGGGACTATCAAGGGAGAAGGGTGGAGTGTGGGACCCTATCCAGAGAAGCAGTGATGCCAGAAATGGAGACAGAGATGATGACATGGAGAGATGGAGCGGCTGGGGACTCTGGACTCAGGGAAGGAGAAGGGCTGTGTGCTGACGGCTGGGGGGGTGGACTTGCGGGGTGCACCCTTTGGTTGTTTGATGATGCATGGAGGGGATTGTAATCATTGCAATTAAACAAAATACAACAGGATGAATATAAAACTAATGTTCCCCCATGGAAACTATCACTCAATTCACACTAAAAATTAAAACAAACAAACAAAAAATCATACAAGAAGAAAGCAAAAAAGTCATTAAGAAGACAAGAAAGAAGGAAAAAGATCAAAATGGATGTCAGAAGGACACTGAAACTTGCTTTCCAGTGTAGAGATGCTAAAGCAAATGGAAGAAATGAGGAGGTCCAAGAACTGAACAGAAAATTTCAAAGTTCAGCTCGAAAAGACAAAGGCAAATATTACAACAAAATGTGCAAAGATCTGGAGTCAGAAAACCAAAAAGGAGGAAGACGCTCAGCATTTCTCAAACTGGGGGAACTGAAGAAAATATTCAAGCTTTCTTGAAGGATTCTCTGGGCAAATTATTAAATGATGCAGAAAGTATCAAAAGAAGATGGAACGAATGCGCAGAGTCACTGTACCAAAAGGAAATGGTTGATATTCAACATTTCAAGAGGTAGCATATGGTCACGAGCCAATAATACTGAAGGAAGAAACAGCTGCAAGCATACATTGACAGAAAACTTCCAGAGGCTCAAGCCGGATTCAGAAGAGGACATAGAACAAAGGTTATCACTGCTGATGTCTGAAAGATCTTGGCTGAAAGCAGAGAATACCAGAAAGATGTTTACCTGTGCTTTACTGACTTTGCAAGGCTTTCGATTGTGTGGCTCATGACAAGCTATGGACAACATTGCAAAGTATGAGTATTCTGAACACTTGATTGTACTCATGAGGAATCTGTACATGGACCAAGAGGCAGTTGTTTGAACAGAACATGGAAACAATGAATGGCTTAAAATTAAGAGAGGTTATGCAACAGGGTTGTATTCTTTCAGATCAATAGAGGCTGGAAATCAGAGATGTATGCTGGTAAAGGTTTATATAACCAAATTAGGCAGAAGATAAAAGTAGCAAGTTTCTATTATTTCCAACAGATGTAGTAAAATTCAATGAATCAATCTAAACACTCAAGAATTACATATGGTAATTCTTGAGTGTTTAGATTGATTCATTGAATTTTACTACATAATAGTCTTTTACCCAGGAGTCCTAGGGTATGGCGCTGTGGTATAATGCACTGGATTGCAAAGTCAGTTTGAACTGCAAGGTCGGTAGTTGAAGCTCACCAGCTGCTCTTTGAAAACTCTATACAGGGTCACTATGGGTCAGAACAAACTTGACAGCACTTAGCAACAACAAAAACATACCCATATATAAAGAGTCCTAGTGTGGCACCTGAGGATAAGCACTGGATTACAAAGTTGGTTTGAACTGCAAAGTCAGCATTGCAAACTCACTTAACTGCTATTTGGAACCCCTAAACAGGGTCACTGCTTTGAGTTGGAACCGACTCAACAGCACTTAACAATAACAAAACACCTATGTATGATGCTCTGGTATGGTTTTGTAGGATAAGCACTGGACTGTTAATAATAAGGTTCACAGTTCAAACCCACCACTGGCTCCTTGAAAACACTATACAGGGTTGTTATGAGTTGGAATCGACTGGACAGCACTTAACAATAATACCATATTTATATAAAAGAGTTCAAAGTAAAAGATAGGCATTGACTATATTAATGCTTAGATAATATGATTATTTATATATAATCATGATTTTAACTCTAAAATTTCCCTATAAAGAAAAATCTCAAGAGTAGTAGAAAGGGTTAGTATGCAAACACAACTATAACAAGAAGAATCCTGAAGTTATCATTTGCAGAGACCTTAGAATGGAAAAAGAGAAAGCTATAACCTACATAACTTAGTAATATGGATAAGAAGAGTGCATAAAGGGGAGCACAGTGGCTCCATACGATAAACACTGGTCTGCAAACCACAAGGTCCGTGGTCTGAGCTCACCAGCTGCTCCTTGGGAAAGATGAGGCTGTCTGCTTCAGCAGAGATTTTTTGAAGTCTCAGAAACTACACAGGGCTGCTGAGTTGGAACCAACTTGAAGGCACTTAACAACACAGTGAATAAACGAAAAGAGTTGGAGGAAAGTTGGGAGACAAGACCATGTCCATTACATATCAGGAACATTTTATCTAAATGAAATCGTAACAGTGATATTAATGGCTGGCATGAAATTTTTGTAGGACAGATTTTTGGTAGATAAAGCAATTATTATTAGAATTAATGAATCTCTCCATTGGAAACGAGAAGTATGTCTGGAGATGAGAAAATTGAAGAGAGTTTAGATGCTTTTGACTGCCATGATATTTCACATTTAAAAATGAATGTAAAGAATGTAAAAATAACTCTTACAATTAAAAAAACTAAATGAGTTAAATCTGCATTATAACACAGAAGATTTGGGAATGAAAGAAACCTTAGCACACCGGTAATTGTTTTCTTTTTATTTAGTCAGTATCTTAATAGATTTATAATTTGGAAATTATTTCTCTGTCTCCATTTATAGGTGGGACCTACTGAAAGTGGAGTCCTGGTGTGGTACGGTGGTATGGTTAATGCGATGGACTGCAAGGTTGTCTTGAACAGCAAAGTTGGTCAAGCTCACCAGCCGCTCCTCGGAAACCCTATACAGACAGGGTCGCTGTGAGTTGGTACCAACTTGATGGCACTTAACTGAAAGAGGGAAGTCTGTTTACATTTGTCTACTGAAAGTATGCAACAAATGGGGCACAGCAATGCTCCCAGCGTCTGTTTTAACAAGAACCAGTCATCTACTTGTAACACTAACTACAGACTGACATATGCATCTCATTCTTAATTTTTACTTTATAATGTTGTTGTTGTCAAGTGATGTCGAGTGGTTCTGACTCACTATAGTGACCCTGTAAAGAGTTTTCATGAAGTGGCTGGTGAGGTTTGAACGACCACCTTGTGGTCTAGCACATTATCCTGCAGTACCACAGATGCGTAAAACTCTATGTATTTTTATAACACTATGTTGCTGTTGTTGTTAATGTTGTTGTTATCAAGTTGATTCTGATTCATAGCGACCACGTATAGAGTTTCTGAAGAGTGGCTGATGGGTTTGAACCACTGATCTTGTAGTTAATAGTCAAATGTTTATCCTACAGCGATACATGAGGACTCCATCTAGATACACACAAACTAAAAAAACAAAACACATACACATGACACACACGTAAAACCATCCTGCTATGCCAAAGTTCTGAAGGAAATAAAGTTAGACCACCAACAGATTTATCATTAAATGAAAAGTGAAATGTTTATGCCATTACTATTTAATCTGTGGTATTTCCGATGACAGTTTAAATTGAATTCAGTTTCCAAACTATTCTGATAGTATCATCTTCTATTTTAGTAGTAGATATGCAGAATATATTAATTACATTCCTGGATCATTTTGAAGATCAAGTGAAATGGGATACAAAAGTTCTAATCAAGTGTGATCAATTATTATTATTTTTGGTCAAATATATTTGGGAAGATGAAACTGATGCTGAAAAAAATTATTCTGATCTAAAATAAAATGTAAATTATTTTGGCTTTACCATTGTTTCACTCTATTAATATGGCTACTCAAAGGTTAACTATACGCTGTTGCTGTTGTTAGATGCTGTCCAATCAGTCCCCAATTTATGGCGATACCATGATCAAACTGCTGTGAGCCATACTTTTCACTTGCTGACTTTTGGAAGGTGTTCTCTCTTACAAGCAAGTGTCTTGATCTGGAAACTCACCTGAAAGCTGGTGAGCAAAACGAGAACCCCCACCGACAGATGAATAATGGCTATGTGTGAGGCGCATTGGGTTGCCTACAAAGTACACAAGAATTCTACCAATGACCCACCAACGATCCACCAACAACTGCCCTCTAACTACATACACTAGACCACATAATATTCCCACAATGTTTATCTGAAATATATGAGCCTGATGAAATCACGTCAGAATAATCAATTGATTAATTTCATTTGGATTGAATGGATTGAAGACCAGGTATTTCATTAATTTATGGTCTTTGAATTCTAATTCAGCCACTACCTGCAAAATTAAAGAAATAATACTGAACAGTTTCTTCTTTGGGGAATTTTTCATTGTTACAGATATGAACTTTTTGTATTTAGTCTTCATAAAAGTCAATGATTATCAACATTCCCACCATACAGGCCTACAGATTTATCATGGAAGCAAAATGTTATACTTAAGGACAAAAATAGTTAAAAATTTTATATCTACAATAATAGGGGAAAAAAGATAACAAGGTCTGTAAAAGAGGTAAGCAATATTTAAAAAATATTTTGCAAAATGAGTGGGCATGACCCTATTCCTACTCTAAGACACAAATGGTTTGTTTTATGTCTGTCTTCTCGGATAGGCCACCTAATTCTAAAAGGTCTTTTTCATGATCATATCCCATGTCTATTATGTGCTTTGTGCACAATAGATACACAATGACAGAATGAAGAACAAATAACTAGCATTTGCAAGGTAATGTTACAACACACTTTTCTATATGCACTCTCATTTACTTGGTATTGGAATTTATTCCATTAGCTTGATCAGTGGGGAAGTAAAGGCTCAGAAAAATTTCTAGCAATCACAAGTTAAAAAGTTCTAGGTCTCAAACCCAGGATAAAATGCACAAGAAGAGGTAGCATTACCTTCTCCCCTACCCCCTCGAGAATACAATGAAAACTCTGGGGGGGAAAAAAAAGGAAGATGGTTACATCAGAATACATCTGTTTCAGGTATTAAAACAAACAAGTACTTTATGGCATCTTCCAATTGTTGCTATGCTTTCCCATTTCAAGTGATAAATACTGAAACAAAATCTTGCTTAGCTACCAACAACAGAAGATTTGTTCCCATCCCCTGTAAGTCAATGGTTCAACTCACAAAACCTTCTCCACATCATTAACTTACAAGTAAAAAATCCTTTCATAGCCAGCTATCAAAGTATGCTTCTATAAATTTACCGAGTTTCTACTCATACAGATCTTTACAATACCTGAGATTTAAAAGCAAACCCACAATAAATTTTCTAAGTTTTATCCACAGAGTGGCTATTAAGGAACTACTGGTGTGACACCACAGGAAAAGCACTTGACCTCAAAGTTAGTTTGAACTGCAAGGGCAGTAGTTCAAACTCACCAGCCACTCCTGGGAAACCCTATATAAGGTTGCTATTAGTCAGAATTGACTAGACGGCACTTAACAACAACTGTTAATAAAGTAACAAAGTGAAGAGTCTGTCTTTTGTTCATAAAAGAAACATGCTAAAACAATCAATTGACAAGCCCAAAATGAAAAGCATGACGGAGTGATAAACAGGTTAAAACCGTTTCCAGTAAAACAAATAACAAAACTAGACACCAATTTAAAAATATAGTTATTTATGATTTGTTGTTATTTAGTGCTGTTGAGTCAGTTCTGACTCATAGAGAACCTGTCTGAAGCTGTAAATCTTTGGCAGGAGCAGAAAGTGTCATCTTTCTCCTGAGGAACGGCTGGTGGGCTTAAGCCACCAACCTTGTGGTTAGTATTCCAGTTCTTATCCTACAGAGCTACAGCACTAATAGTGACTAACAACATCCAAGTCTTGGCTTGCTGATGCTGCCATGTACTGTCATTTTAGTTCTGACTCATAGCAACCTTGCACAGAGTATGTGAGGCTGTCAATCTTTATGAGCGAAGAAAGCTTCATTCTCCTGCGGAGTGGCTGAATAGATTTGAACTGCTTATCCTGCGATTAGCAGTATAACACGTAAGCCACTATGCTTCAATTCTTGGTCTAGGTTACCATATATGTAACTAATACAATTTGATGAAAAGATAACCTTTCTTAGCAATGATTTTAGAAAAGTTGCAACAATGAATAGAGCAGTAAAAATTAGTAACATCCTTAAAATATGATAGTCACACATCAAAACTTATTCTTTTATTGTGCATAATATGTAAGTAACTATGGTTCATTACTGCACATTACACTGATGGGCTATGCCTGTAAAATATGTGAGTATTATTAAGAATTGCAGACTGATGAATGTTTTCACATAAAGCAGTTTAATTATTTCTTTGACATTCAATTTTCTTTACAAGTTATTCTATCCTTCAGTTAATGGCTTTGCTACTGGCAGACCAAAGGAAATTTTTTGTCTGAATCCACTATTAGAATGTTGACTCTTCACATTCTGAAAACCAAAATCTGTCACATACTTCTTAAATACTATTTTAATTTTATATGAAAAACAACTAAAAAACAACAAAAAGGAAAAATCATAGATCCATTAGAAAGAAGAGAAAAATCCTAACTTTCTTTTCTAACCATCCCTGCACCATTGTTTACATGGCTTTTCCCCAAGTTAATACATTCATACGGAAATTCTTTTTTGTTCTTTGTGGAAGTACTTTAAAGTTAAGTCTGTGATATCATATTATTTGGTCTCCTCGTATTTCGGTTGGATCGTGGCTTTGAGGCGGGTTGACCAATTTAGAGACCCACAAGCACAGCTCAAAGCGTCTCATTACAACCCTGTCGCCCCTGCTGCACTTCTGCCTCTTGAATGAAGTGACAGCTGAGGACGGAAATCCCACCTTTGAGCCGGATTTAAGGGTCGTAGCACAAGGAGATTCGTATTTAACAGCGACCACACAACCGCCACTCGTCTGTCTGTCGTGCTGTGGTGGTTTGAATTGCTGTGATTCTGAGGGCTATGTCACCGGTATTTTAAATAACCAG
>NW_006408612.1:6268890-6270333 GCF_000296735.1 Chrysochloris asiatica
TGACAACAACTCCTATTTCACTATGCTTTTCAGAAACTAAGGACTTTTTTTTTCTTTAGCCTAACCAAATCCCTATTCAAGGTCGCTATGAATCAAAATTGATGTGATGACAGTTGAGTTTCGTTTGGTTTTAGTCTAACTATGCTATCTATTATCACTCAGTTTTTAATGTTTTAAACTGTTATGCATTATGTTTGTAATGTGGAGTATTAACTATACTCAAGTTAATTATAGAGTTGAATTCAGTGATTTCTTGCATTTGACTTCTGTTAAGTCTCATGCTTCAAACTGAAATGTCACCGAATTTCCACCTAGAACATAAATCTTGTCTTTTATTTTCCCAATCAGGAAACTTCTATTCATATTGGGAAGCATATAAAAACAAAATGAAAATGAAACAATAATGACATTTCTATTACACTTTTACATGGAGAAAAAATTTTTAAGATTAATGAAATAAAGATTGTATTTATTTGGAATATAGAATTGTCTATTTTTCTGAAATAATAAAGCATTGTTGCTATTAATAATGGTGAGTACTGTAGTTAATTAATGAAGTATCATTAAGAGCTGTTAATACTACCACAGGTTGGGTCAAATAGGAAAACTGGGCCAAGCTAAAGTCACAGAACACCTTGCATAACATACATAAGGCTTCAAAAAGTTTGCGAAGAAATTCCACTATCTTTTTATTCCATTCTTCCATGATCTTTTTGAAGCCCCCTTGTATTTATATACCACCTAATATATTTCAAAGGAGCTCTGGTGGCATGGTGGATTAAAGCTTGGGTTGTAAACTGCAAGGTCGGTGGTTCAAACTCGTGAGCCACTCTGTAAGAGAAAAGATGAGCTGTCTTGGAAACACTAAGGAGCAGTTCTACTCTGTCCCACAGAGACTTAATGAGTTGGAACAGACTCCATGGCAATGACTTCTAGATTTTAAAGATCTTCATTTCTTAGACAAGGCACACTAAGCCAAATTACAAGGGATTATTTGATAAATTTGTCTTACTAAAATGAACATTTTCTTTATGAGAAAACATTTGCATTCACTTTCATTGACGTGACTGACACAACTCTTTGAGACGTTAAGACCAGCAGGTGGTAATCTCTCCATTCTGGAAGTAAAACAACTGAAGCTACTAGGGATTGCTGTGTTCAATGTCATATAACTGAAAAGAAGAAAAGCCCATTAAGAAAAAATAAATAGATGAACCTAAATCACTTTACGGATGCAAAATTAATTTATGAAAATCTTAGTACTACTAATTATTAATATTATTGTGTCTAGGTGCAATTACTGTTATAATCGTACAGTAGACATTCTAGCAGAAGAAAACTGGTAAAAAAAAAAAAAAAAGGAAACATTTGTATTATATAAATGCACTAATATTATTTAAATAAATATAAAGAGTTTCATTTTACTTTGTGGTGGTGGTTATG
>NW_006408612.1:6270433-6271451 GCF_000296735.1 Chrysochloris asiatica
TAATCAGAACTCGACTAGAGGAAGATTACAAAAATCTTTTTTTTTATAAAGGAAACAAGGGTAAATTGATACAATCTGATGAACCTGACCTATACTCAGAAAGGTAGTTACTCTAAATACCAAGAGAGGGAAGGAGCCTTAACATCAAGTATCAATGATATCCCCTCTGTACACAGAGTAGATAGGGGTGAGCAACTTAGACATTGGCTACCTAAAATGAGGAGGCAATAAAGGCATGAAATGACTGACTTACAAGGTTTCAAGAGGGAGTTTAGTTTAAGAGTATGGGGGAAAGAAAGAGTCTTCACTGAATAGATTTCATCTTGTCTAAAAGGGTCTGGTTAAAAGAGATGTGGATAAGATTTGTATGATTCAATAGTGAATAACTGTTAGCATGACTAATTGCGACTGTCACAACTGTAAAGGTAGAAGTTTTGTAACAACAGGGAAGTAGTTAATCTTACAGTCCAGAAACAGAGGATCCTAGGACCATCAAGGGAGAAGCCCACAAGCGGAATGCAGGATCTTATCCAGAGCAGCAGCGAGGCCAGAGACCAGAGGCAGAGATGGGGTCATGGAGAGGGGGAGTGGTTGAGGACTCTAGATTTTTGGGAAGAGAGGGACCAGGAGGCAGACTTACAGAATGTGTCCTTTGGAGCTGGTGACCAGGAGGCAGACTTATAGAATGTGTCCTTTGGAGATGTAAATTATTATATATGCCTGAGTGGTTTTTTTGTTTTTAAAAAAGCTTAAGTGGATAGAAAGAGATACTGTTATCTCTCAATTATAATCACTGAAATGAACCAACGTGTATGATTTGGGAATGTAAAACTGATGAGCTGCCCTGTAAACTTTCACTTAATCCACAATAAAAACCTTAAAAACAAACAAACAAGCAAATATTGTTGCTGTTGTTAAGTCCCGTCAAGTTGGTTCTGATTCATAGCGACCCTGTATAGAGTTTCTGAGGAGCAACTGGTGGGTTTGTACTGCTGTATCTTGTTGTTGGCGAAAGCTG
>NW_006408612.1:6271551-6277792 GCF_000296735.1 Chrysochloris asiatica
CTTTGTTGTTGTTGTTAAGTGCCATCGAGTCGATTCCGACCCATAGTGACCCGGTGTAGGGTTTCCAAGGAGCAGCTGGTGAAGTTGAACTGCCAACCTTGCAGTTCAAAAGGCTTTGCAGTCTAGCACATTAACCCACAGTGCAACACCAGGACCCCGTACTAGAGCTCCTTTGTTGTTGTTGTTGTTGTTGTTAAGTGTTGTTGAGTTGAGTCCGACCCATAGTAACCAATTCAGTTTTTTCTAAGAAACTTTGAAGATAGTTCTTGAACATGAAAATTCATTTCTCAGATAATGATAATATAGCTAAGGGTTTTGTGGCACTGTGAGTTAATGCGCTGGACTGCAAGGTCAGTTTGAACTGCAAGGTCAGTGGTCCACGCTCACCAGCTACTCCTTGGAAACCCTATACAGGGTTCACTGTGAGTTGGAACTGACTGAATGGCATTCAACAACAACAAAGACAACAAGTATTTAAGTACATATTTAAAGTCTATATGAAGTAAGTAGTGTTTAAAATTTTTTCTACATGGCTAAAATGGTTTAAAGTAAGTCTTACAAGATAATTTATTTGATTCAAAGCTAACATGTTAATACTCAAAGCACAGAAGTTTTAATTTTAAAGATACCTGCCTCGTGTGTAAAAAAACTTATGTTAGAAAATTGACATTTGGTTAAAGGTTAAGCCTGAAGCCAGAAACTTTTCCCTAAGCATGTGAACAGCTATTTATATTGCTGACATTTCTATTTAAGATAAAGAAGAGAACAGGATCCTTGCAACCATTATTATACAAAAAAAATTTCATTTTATCTGGGGACAGACAATTCAGAAGATTGAGTTATATTAATAATAATTAGTTCATTATAATAAAATGTCTACTCAATGTTCAGCAATTGGCATTTTAGGAAGATTTTAGTGAAAAATATTCACAACATTAAAAAACCAACCAAACAAAACCAAAAGGGAAGCAAGGAAGGAAGGACACAGACTTGATGCTGTGAAGTACCATCACTGTAAATCTTACCATGGGAGTCAAAGAAGGATGCGGAAGGAGCCTTAAAACCTTTGTACCCCGCCTGTGAGGTACCTAAGAAACATATATGAGGCACATTGGCAGGGCAGTCTGAAACCGTATGTACTGCCACTGGCCATATTGTACCTGGTTTGTGGATAAATAGAGTCCTTCAGTTTCCAAAGCTGTCAATCTGGCACCTTTCACGAGCATTATATTCACTTTGAATAAAACAAACAAACAAAAGAAACAATTTATAATTAAAAGGTCAAAAGAACTTAAAAAACTGTTACTGACACAACTTTACAGTTGTGATAGAAAAAAAAAACAAACCAAGAAAAAAGTAAAATACCAGAGATATCTTTAAATTTAAAAATGTTTCGTTAGAAATTTCTATCACAACTTCAGGCCAGAAAGTTTACGGCCCTTTGTGTCATACAGGTAGCGATTTTAAATCTCATTTTTTCTGGGTGGATAGCTTTACTTCACTTCACCACTCAACTAAGTTTATAAAAGTGTGACTTACTAGAGAGTCCATATATTCCACTATTATGCCCTAAAATATTGGATAGCTAGCTAGAGAAAATAGGGAAAAACCATGCTCTTGATTATTAAAGATAAATAAAACAAAATTCATATATATGTACCATACCTGCAGTTGACCATTTAATGAACTCAAGTCTTCTGCTTTCTTTTCTAAAGACTGAACCCAGACTTTTCTTTTTTGTCGGCATCTTGAAGCTGCTGCTCGATTTCTCTCTAAAAACTTCCTCCTTTTCTCATCAGGATCTTCATTAGCTGCTCTTCTTCGACGGCCACTTGTATTCTGGGTCTGTGGAGTTGTGTGAGCTGGAGAAGCCTATAATAAACCAAAATGAGAACATGTTATACATGTATTGTGTCAAATTCGTAAACTGATATAGGCAGCAAATGGTAGTAGACAGAAGAACTACTAAGTTTTTCTAATCTCTTAGTGTGTGTCAATATTTTAAGGCAACATGAAAATCATCCTGTGGTTTAACTCCTTCCTTGAAATAAATGAGCTATGCAAGATGCTCATCATTGTTGCTGTTAAGTGCCACTGAGTTAGTTCCAACCTGTAACAACACTATGCACAACAGAACAAAACACTGCTGGTCCTGCGCCAACCTCACAATTTGAGGCTTTCTGTTCATGTAAAGATTTACAGTCTCAGAAACCATATGCAGGGTCACCTTGAGTTGGAACCAACTCCACAGCACACTACCACCACCAAATTTCCATTTTGGTAGAAACAAGCATGAAGAAATTGAAGATACAATAAAGCTGATCATTTACAGATCTTATATATTTCCAAGCATACTTTTAAACAGACTTTATGGCATTATGCAATTCTTAAAAACTACTGATTATAAATTGTTGTTGTTGTTGTTAAGTACCATGGAGTCGGTTCCGACTCATAGTGACCCTGCACAGGGTTTCTGAGGCTGTAAATCTTTACAGGAGCAGAATGCCTCGTCTTTCTCCCACGGAATCGCTGGTAGTTTCGAACTGCTGACCTTGAGGTTGGCAGCCCAACTCGTAACCACTACGCTACCAGAGCTCCTTATTATAAATTACTAAGCTGAAATTAGTAACAATTTCAACACAGAAAATTGTTTTCTATGCTATTCTGAAATGAAATATTTTACATTACATATGTAGAATTTCCTTAAGAACAGATTTTTCTAAAATTAAGGAGTGAAAGTATGTACACATTCTGTGATCTCAGATTTTGTTAAGTGCTTGAGATTTAGCTCAGTCCTTTTTTAGGGGCCAGGGGCCAGGTAATTTTTTAGTACCCATCTTTATGGTGGGAACCACACAGGAGCCCATATTTTCATTTTGGCTGGTTCCCCCAATGGATTGGCCTATTTCAATTTAATCAAAGGGGAAAAAAAACTTAATTCACTAGTCATACAGTCTTGTGTCTAGGACTATATGACAAAGATATTCCAAACAAACCTCTTATGGGTTGCCACAGAACAACTTGAATATGGAGACAGGATATGAACTGGCAATGATGTGGATGACATTATTTTGCAGCCAAAGGTATATGATCCAAAGGAGAAACCTGAAAACTTATCTTTCTATAATTAATTATATTTTTAAATTAAGCTGTGATGGTTAATTTTTTATGTAACTTGATGAGGACCGATACATACGAGGGACTTTTGTAGAGAAAAGGAATGAAAAGATCATGGACTTTTTCTAGGAATTTTTTGAATTCTCCCCCTCCTAACTATTTGGACAAACAGTACAGTGTTGCTATGAGGTATTTACATGTGTTTAGGTCAGTTGGCTTTAAGCAAAGCAGATTATGCTCTATTAAGTCAATTCTTTAGAAACTTAAGAGTAAAAAGAAGGCTTTCCTAAAGGAATATTCTGTTGCCAAACTATAAATAGGAATCCTGGTGTGGTACTGCAGGTTAAGGCGCTGGACTGCAAAGTAGGTCTGAACTGCAAGGTCAGTAGTTCAAGCTCACCAGTCACTCCTTGGTAACCCTATACAGGGTCACTAAGTATCAGAACTGACTAGACAGCACTTAACAATAACAAGAAGACTATAAATAAGATATATTGTCAGAACTTTCTTCTCTCCCTTACCAACTGACCTACCTATCTTGGAACACAAAACTGCCAAAAGTTTTATCCTGTCACCTGGCATACAGATTTTGTTCTTGGTTGTTGTTGTTGCTGAGTGCCGTCGAGTCGGTTCCGACCCATAGCGACCCTGTACAGGGTTTCCAAGGGTGTAAATCCTTACGGGAATAGAAAGCCTCATCTTTCTCCCGTGGAGCAGCTGGTAGTTTTGAACCGCTGACCTTAAGGTTCGCAACCCGATTCGTAACCACTACGCTACCAGAATAGTGACTAAACAGAAAGTGTCAGAGAGTTACTACTGTGTATTCTTAAGCCTAATGAGGAGCTTGGATCTCCAGGTGCACTAATAGTTTGTGCTCTACTGTCAAATCAAAGGCTGGTAATTTGCATCCACTCAATGGTACCAAGAGAAAAGGACTGGCCGTCAGTTTCTGCAAATACCCTATGGAGCAGCTCTACTATGAAACACATGGGGACACACTGAGCAGGAAATCACTGGATGGCAGGTAACAACAACAAGAGCTTGAGGTTGCTTAGGAAAATATATCCTCCTTTTCTCTCTCTATCCTTCCATTCATTCATTCATTCATTCAGTTTCATTAAAAAATATTTATAAGAACTATTTTAGAAATTAACAATAGAGCAGTGAGCAAGATAGATATAGTACTGCCCCATGGAACTTATAGCCAATACAGATACAAATAAAAATTATATCTAGCCTAACTATGAGAGGCTTCAAAATGTTTGTGGAAAAATTCTATTATCTGTCAATTCCATTTTTCAATGAATTTTTGAAGTCTCCTTGTATAGTGAGCATAAGAAAGCACTTAACAACAAAAGGCCATATTTTTCTTTTTCCTTTTCTTTAAAGAAAAAAACAACAAAACTTTAATTATGTAAAAACTACTATTACCTAAAAATGTAGCTATCAGCTGTATGTGGACCTTGAACAAGTTTGTACACTCCTGAATTGTATCATAAAAGTATGAGTGTATGCACACACACCCCTACCTTAGTAAACTTTTCTCTTAGCTTCTTAAATAGACTTGTTCAGTGGATGACAAACACAACTATATTCTATTTTACCTTAAGTTTCATAAAGACAAAATACAGTTATCTAAATATTTATGCTTAGGCAGCAATTTAAAACTTGCTGTTTCTCTGTGTTTGTTTGATCAGAAAGCTTTATAATGCCAACACTTGTACTACAAAGAGAAAATAAAAGGTTTGAATAGAGCTCTGAAGTGCTTAACAGAAATAAAGTAACCTTTCACTATTAAAATACATTGTTGAGAACAAACAAGATGGTGAATCAGGTGGAAGTGCAGTGAAGAGCTCTATCGGCAACAACAGAGAAGACCGGACTAAGCAGGCTCCGGGGATGGTGCCAGAACTCTGAACCACATATAAAAGAATGTTTAGAAGGCTGGAAGGATTACAGCTAGGGGAATTTGTAGCAGAAGCAAGAAATCCATTGCTTTCTAATTCAAGATGCTCAGCTGCTCCAGGAGCTGTGACCTTGGGCAAGACCAAGCAGGAGAAGGATCAGAGCAGCCACAGATGCCTGACAGAACCGCGGAGATAAAGGTGTGTGAACATTCTTTTTTTTTTTTTTTTTTGATATCTGTTCATCAGTCTCTTGCTGTCTTCTGTGCACCTTCATTCTGGTGACGAGAGGGAGTGTCTGAGTGAGTGGACACCCCACCCCCGGAGGGTTCTACTACACATTTGCACAGAGATCCTCAAAATTTAAAGTGACAGCTTCCACTATCTTGTCCACAGCCGGCCCTGAACTGTTTATCACTAAGAAAAAGGCTTGAACAGGGATTGTGGAATGGGACAGGCAGACTAAAAAGGAAACAGGCCGAAAATTAAATCCTGAGTTACATTACAACGACCAATAGTGGCATCTTGAAATTTCTCAGGAAGATGAGTGAAAAGAGAAGCCCATCTCCTGATCACATCTACATGAAGGCAATCAGAAAGCATAAAAAATACCAACTACATACACACCTAAGTATTAAGGCCACAGATAACTCCTGAATAAGGCCACAGATAACTCCTGAATATGCCCCAAAATCAGAAGTAGATGATCATATCACCACATGTCCAGAAATGAGATAAAGTGACTGAGGCAAATGAGCTGGAAGTAGACCTACACTCCATACTGGAAGATGAGCAAGCTTTGGAAATGCCTGAAGAGGAATTCAGAAAAATGATTATAAAATTTATCAAAACACTATACAATGCAATTGAGGAAAATAAGGAAGAAGTCAAGAAAGCTCTACAGGAAAAATCAAATAAAATACATGCAGCATGGGAAACAATTCAAAACCAACAGAAAGAGGTTCAAATGATTAATAATAGAATATCAGAAATGGCCACACACTGAAAGGGCAAAGGAGTAGAACTGAAGAATTAGAAGCCAAAACAAGTGAGCTAGAAGACAAATCTCTCAACACTATTAAGATAGAAGAGCAAACACAAAAAAAGGTTAAAAATATCTGAAGAGGGCGTAAGATTCATGTTGGACAACCTGAAGAGGAATAACTTAAGAATTATTGGCATTCCAGAACAGGAAGAATCAGACAAGTCCACAGAGGAGA
>NW_006408612.1:6280772-6299091 GCF_000296735.1 Chrysochloris asiatica
GGTCACTATGAGTCAGAATTGACTCGAAGATATTTAACAGCAACAACAGTATAAACAATTTCAAGTTTATCTGCTGTTTTCATAAGTTTTAATTCAAGAATTGTTTGACTTATCATACAACAAGGGGGCTTCAAAAAGTTTGTGGAAATTTTCTATTGGTTTTAATTCCATTTTTCCATGAATTTTTTTTTCCACAAAAAGTTTTTATTGTGAATTAGGTGAGAGGATACATGGGAGAAAGGAGCTCTGGTAGTGCAGTGGTTACAAATCAGGTGTAGTGGTTACAAATCCAGCTGCTAATCTCACGGTCAGCAGTTCGAAACTACTAGCTGTTCTGCCAGAGAAAGATGAGGCTTTCTGCTCCCGTAAAGATTTACAGCCTTAGAAACCTTGTACAGGGTTGCTTGGAGTTGGAACCGCCTCCACGGCACATAACAACAACATATATGGGAGAACATTGGTTTTACACCCATCATTTCATTGCAATGATTACAATCTCCTCCATGCATCATCATTCAACAGTATTTCTGTTTCTAGTATTTCTGTTGGTTTTTTTTTTTTAAGGGGAGGGTGGTGTACACAAAAACATGCTGGAATATATAATCATCTAAAAAACCAAAGGGCACATTCTTCAAGCCTGCCTCCTGGCCACCAACACCAGGTCGCCAGCACACAGCCTTTCTTTTTCCATGAGTCAAGAATCCTCAGCTGCTCCATTTCTTCATGTCCTCCTCTCTGCCTCCTTCTCTGGTGTCGCTGCTTCTCTGGATAGGGTCCCACATTCTGCTCATGATCTTCTCCCTTGCTGGTCCTAGGGTCCTCTGTTTTTAGACTGTAAGATTAACTACAGCCCCCTTTTTGATACAAAACTTCTACCTTTACAGTTGTGACAGTCTCAATTAGCCATTATAATAATTACTCACTACTGAAGCTTAGGAGTCCTGGTGTGGCGCTGTGGGCTAATGCATCAGACTGCAAAGTCATTTTAACTGCAAGGTTGGTGGTTCAAGCTCACCAGCTGCTCCTTGGAAACTCTATACAGGGTCGCTATGGGTCACAATTGACTCAATGGCATAACAACAACAACTGAAGCGTAAGAATTTTATCCCCATCTCTGTTCACCAGACCCATCTAGACAAGATGAAAACTATTCAGTGAGGGTTCTACTTTCCCCTGCACACTATAAAACTAAACTCCCTCTTGAAAACATGTAAGACAGTCACTTCATGCCTTTATTACACCCCCCTCCCCCATTTTAGGTAGCCAATGTCTAAGTTGCCCATCCCTATCAACCCTGTATACAGAGCGGATAGGATTACTACTTGATGTGAAGACTCTTTCCCTCTTGGTTGGTCTTTTGAGCTATTACATCCCTAAGTATAGGCCAAGTTCATCAAATTGTAGCCATTCACATGTATTTCGTTTATAAAATTTTTTTTTTTGAAATCTTCCTCTAGTCGAGTTCTGATCGTCAAGCCATCTAAGATAGGTCGAATGGGATCTACAAGTCTGGGTGTTCTTGTGTATCTCCTCTCACTTACTATCAGCTGGATGCTTCACTCTCAGCTCTAGGCCTCCGTGGCTACGTCCTTGTCCATGGGCTCAGGAGTTCCCACCACACTTTGGACCAACCAACTCTACCATGAACTTTTTGAAGGCCCTTCGTAGATACACATATGTATGGAAGTATGTGTATATACCTATAAATCTGTACCTATTTCCCTAAAAGAATGCTGATTTCCTAGAAGTAGGGTATAGGTAATATAAGGAGCCAGATTTTAAAAAAAGAAAAAAAGAAATTGTATTAAAAAGGAGTAATGCTCGACAATAAGTAAGGAGATAAATTATTTAAAGCAGTAAAAGAATTACTAAAGAAAAAAATGTCTGCCTCTTTGGCTCACTTAGAACAGTTGCTAATTCCTATTCACTCTAATAGCTCCAAGGGACATCACCATAGTAGAACAGAAAATATTTAGTAATCACAGGTATATGAGATTTTAGGAAACAGGCAATTCAACAAATACATTAAAAAGATATTAAGAGATAAAAAAAAAAAAAAAATCTTAGTCTTGGTACTTGAAAAGCAACATAAGCCCTAGTTATCTTCTTTTCTGAAGAACTGGTCATGCCTCAGTAACACTGAAAAGTTAGTATACAATATATTCAGAATTTCAGTCCATTAAATTTTTCCACAACTTAAAATTTCAGTTTGTATAGCAGAACATTTCAAATAAAACTCTTTCAAAAAATCTACTAATATTGATTTATTGTTTGGTTCTTATGACAAGTTAGTAGTATTTGAAAATAAGCAAGAACATTCAAAGAAAATTTCTTCTCTCATATAAGATTCTAACCTTATTTTTTAAGTTATGGCACTAACTTTCCAAAGAGGCAACTCTATAAAAAGCCTCAATAATATAATGGAGAATGAAATAAGTTTCTTTAAGCAGCATTCAGTTTCACTGTTCTTGAAAAATTGTGTACAGAGTACTGATGGGTACTGTGCCATGTGTGACCAACATATCAAGGTAACATAGACACAATTATAGGGTGACCTTAACAGTTAACAGTTGCTCAACTATTTTTATTTATTTATTTATTTTTGTATCAGTGCTTTTACACTGAACTGCTGGAGTCTTCTGGAGTACTGGTGTGGCACTATAGGATAGCACTGGACTGCAAGGTTGGTTTTAACTGCAAGGTCGGCAGTGCAAATACACCAGCCACTTCTCAAAAACCCTAGACAGGGTCGCTCTGAGTCAGAACTCTCAGCAGCACTTAACAACTGAAGTCTCTGAATGGCACAATCAGTTGAGTGCTAGCCGAACAGCTGGTAGTTCATACCTACTCACAGGTACCACAGAGTACAAGCATGAAGATCTGCTTCCAAAAGGGACATGGTATTAAAAACCCTATGGGGAACCGAGTTAACAATAACAACAACGGGACAGTTCTATTCTGCACACCTGGTGTGACAATCAGTTTGAATCAAATTGATGGACATGAACAATAACAAAATTTTAAAAGGCTTTTGATACGGTTTTGGAATAAAGTATTTTTTCCCCCCAATGTATATAAAGTAACCATTAAGTTATATTTTTGTCTTTTTTAATGATGGCAACAGAATGCTAAGTGATAAAAACTACATACATACCGGAGTTTCTGTAGTAGATGTGGCTGGTTGCTGCAATGATTGTGGTCGGGATTCCTCTGATTGAGTCCTAACCAACCCGCTACCATGACCCTTGACAGTATCTCCATTGGTAACTGGAGGATGTTGCTGGGTCAAAGCAGCTTTCAATCTCTGAAATGCAAACACCATTTTCAAAAACAGTCCACTGCTTTTCACTTCAGCCTGATTACTCTCAACATTACTATAAAAAAGATAGTTGTTAAGGGATGTATAAAGACATTCAGCTTTAAAATTTGAAATAAAATGTATTGTATCTCATTGCACTCCAAATATCACTATTAATACCAGTAAGATAAACAAGAGGATCTTTGGTAACCTTCCCTGAGTTTTTGATACTATTAAAAGATTTTATACTTCATTGTTCCTAAACAATTTTGGGAAAAGAGTTGGAGTAAAAAAAGATTGCTTGAAATAACTAGCATCATTCAACTCAAATAAGCAGCACAAGTTAATTATTATGTACACGTCTATAAGCTCTCTTCCATGCTACTCCTATCCTCCATTAGTCTCATCTACTCAGGCCCTGCCTACATTCAACCTAAATATCTTCCCTGCAAGATTTATCTTTGCTGGTCTGATGTCATGTGCTTACCTGGATGATGACCTGATGTTGCCATTTTTCAGGTCACTGTGCTGCCTGTTTTGAGTCCTGGTATGGCGCTATAGGATAAGCACTAGATTGCAAACCCCATGGTTGGTGAGTTCAAACTCACCAGCTGATCTTTAGAAACTATACAGGTTACTATGAGTAGGAACCAACTCAATGGCACTTAACAATATGCTTGCTACCTGTCAGAATGAAAATTCCAGAGTCTATAGCTTAACAATATGCTTGCTACCTGTCAGAATGAAAATTCCAGAAGTCTATAGCTGGGTTTGCCTCCCTTAGGTCTTGCTGTTACACATCTATTCCTTCTTTTGTGTTCCATTTTGCCAGTTAACTGAATTGTGCTTGACTTATTTTCAGAGTATGACAGATCTAATATTAAAATTAAGTCCTAAATATTTAAGGTTACTTTTTCATACAGACACAATCTGAATGATGCATATTATTCCCTTAGTAAAAATCTTTCATACATGAACATCTTATATCCCAATTAGACAGTACATGCCTTAAGAGTAGAGACTGTCTTACATTTCTTTGCATCCATTTTAGCAACTGGCACAATGATTTACAACACAGTAGGTGCCCAACAAATCTATTTGCTAATTGACAGAAACTGGTTTCTTTGGTGAAAATAAAACATACGATCTTTGTGGAAGTTTTATTGGTTAAGATCTGTAAGTATGGAACAAATAGGAGAAAATAATCATACCACCTTAGCATCTTAGTACTGAAAGGGACCTTTGGTACTCCTACTGCTGAATGTAGCCCATAAGCCCAAATTAGTTTCATCACACAAATATGATTCAGAGATAAGTCCATTTCATTTTTCTAAGATCCACATTCAGGAGCGTATTTGGAGGATGGAGGCTACAAAATACAGATCCTTGTGATGAATCTATTTAGTGCTTCCCAAACATTCTATAAGTAAATAAACATTGGCTAAATGTGTTAAAAACAGAGATTCTTGGCAACTTTCCCTCTTCCTTCCCTGATTATTGCAGCAAACACTGAGTGGGAGAGAACTGTTTTTAAAGGCCCTAAATGACTCTGGTACAACTGCTTTCATTCACTCTAAGAACAATTTAGAAAATCTGACAAGTATTCAAAAACTTGTAATTTTTTCATTTTCATATATGTATTTCTTTTCATCTTCTATAACAAGTGATCTGCATCCCTTAATAATGGAAAAACTGATCACTAGGATTTCAACTGAGGCAACCATTATACCTGGACAAGTATTTACTGGTAATTTTTAATCTACTGGCAATCATTGCAAATTCTGGGTATGATTTTAAAAAGGAAGTCAGTAGTTTTTTTCTTAAAAAAGTTTTACTGCTATAAATTACATTGCTGTTGTTATGTGCTGTCGAATGGGTTCCGACTCTTAATCACTTCAGCCTGATTACTCTCAACATTACTATAAAAAAGATAGTTGTTAAGGGATGTATATCTAAGGTTTCTGGGGAGGTGGTTGGTGGGTTTGAACCTTGCACGGTTGAAGGCACAATTAATAAATGGCAAAATTGCCTGACTCTTAAAAGAATTTCTCAAATGTTGGTTTCCTTATTTTTCAAAACTAATTATTGAGTTACCTGCTTTCTTAGCAGGGGGAGAAAGAGCAAGCCAAAGAATCCAGAGAGCTCCTATACTTTTATGTTTTCAAAATTTACTTAGGGGTCATCTTCAGCAGGTTTAGCCCCAGACGTATTTTATAAAGAATATGTTCTCAAGACCATATAACTCATTGCCTATTTCAGAATCCAGGTGAGATTCCTGGTTCCTTTCTGGTTTTGAACAAGTAGAAATAACCACAATAGTAGCTAAGACATAAGTGATGATGGACTAATTGGAATTGGATGGCTACAAACTGAAATGCGATGTGTGCTCAAAGCAGTAGTGGGCTGCAATCAGGAATCTTAGGATAAATGATCAAGAATGTTAACAGCAGAACGACAGAACTTAGAAAGCGTGGGTCATAAAACCTAAAACAAAGGAGGAAAGTCTGGGGATGTGGTCACACTGCATATTTATAACTTAAAAACAGAATGCTACACCTTAGAATACATTACATAAAAAAAGGTTGGGGCTTTCATATGTGGATATAAAGTGTAGATAAATTTAACTAGAAGACAAGATGTGAATTGAAGCCTGGTAAATTATGTGTTGGTAAAACATCTTGCAATCTTTAGGTAGAAACTACCACAGAATTGAAGAACATTTAAAGTTTTATCATGAAGAGCTTAACTCTTAGAATTAATGAAACACACTAACTGCACATAAGGGAATCTGATGCACATAAACACCACTCTCTTGAATAATCTTTAGTAGGGCAAGTTACTACTTTATAGAGCACTGAAAAGCACCATCAGTATTACTTCATTATCCTCCTGAAACTGCCCTAGGGTACACATACAGTAACATCCAGTGAGGAAGAGCTAATGTTTGCTACCTGCTGTTACATTGATTATAATGAGTCTAACTTGGAAAGTATGCTGTTAGGTGTAGTATGTAAGAAAAGGACTTTAAGGGTTAACTGACACTATCTTGTTGTTGTTAGTGCTGTTGAGTTGGTTCTGACCCAGAGAGACACTATCTTAATTGTGATTAATTTTTAAAAAATAGCATCTAAAATACTTTTATGTGTAAAAAAATTAGAGAAAAATAGGTGACAACTGTCACTGAGTACTATTCAATAAATTTTTTAACTAATAAAACACCACCTACATAAAATCCAACCATATAAATTCTTGTTGTTGTTGTTGGTGGTGGTGGTTATGTGCAGTGGAGTCGGTTCAAACTCATAGTGACCCTGTACAGGGTTTCCGAGGCTGTAAATCTTTACGGGAGCAAAAAGCCTCATCTTTCTCCCGCGAACAGCTGGTAGTTTCGAACTGCTGACCTTGCAGTTTGCAGCCCAATTCATAACTACTACGCTACCAGAGCTCCTTGTTGTTAAGTGCTGTTAAATCAGTTCTGACTCCTAGTGATCCTGTATACATGGTTTGCAAGAAGCACCTGGGGTTTGAACTGCCAACCTATAGCATCACAGCAGGACTCCATATATTTCTTAGGGGTACTGTAAAGATGGTCAAGTACTTTTGATTTTTTTAAAAAAATCAAATATAAAGTACAATGGATACTTATTTTACAACAGAATTGTGAAGCTAGCAAAGATACTGGAAATCAATTAGTTATCTTAGAACTGAAGAAACCAAGAAAGTAAAGTTTCTTCCCAGAATAACAGAGTGATTCAGAAACAAAGCTGGGACCAGAAATTGTAATTCATGGAACATATTTTATTTGTTTAAAGGATTTTTTCCCCTTTAGTACATTTGAAAAGAATGCATATACAAAGAATTGAGACATGAGAAAGCACTGGTTCAACACTAATCAATCTATTAGAATTAGAACTTTAAGAAGGTATAAAAGATTGCCTAAACATTTTAAGAAACTGGAAACCGCAACCAAAATAAGCTAATAAAATCCCTAATAACTCTTATGAAGAGTCTTCATAAGACTCTTTCCAAAGAAGATATTTTAAGCCAGGGGTAGGGAACCTTTTTTGTGCCAAAATTTAGATCATCATTCATGGGACAAATAAAATTATTAACTTAAACCACTGGGCCACAAGGTTTGTTTGAACTGCAAGGTTGGTGGTTCAAATCCACCAACTGCTCCTTGGAAACCCTATACAAGGTTGCAATGAGTTAGAACAGACTTAATGGCACTTAACAATATTAGGTCAAACATTTGATGAGCTAACCCTGGCGCTGTGGGTTAATACAATGGACTGCAATGGTGGTTTGAACCACAATGTTGGCAGTTCAAGCTCACCAGTCACTCCTCAGAAACCTTATACAGGGTTGCTATGAGTCAGAACTGACTCGACAACACTTCACAACAACAACGTGATACCTGGAGTCAACAATGTGATGGCCAGAACTGTAGATGCCTTGGCAAAGCCAGACCAAATGATTTTTTGGGCTTTATACAGCCCGTGGGCCAGATAGTCCCCATCCCTGAAAAGCTTTGCCAGTTAGAGCTTTTATTTAGTATTAAGTATTCTAAGTATATTAGTAATTGACAGATTGGGTACATTGATAAATTGACACATGGGTCAGTCCATAACTATAAGATTAGAAGGTCTACATTCTCTGGTAGCGTAGCGGTTATGAATCGGATTGCGAACCGCAAGGTCAGCAGTTCGAAACTACCAGCTGTTCTGTGGGAGAAAGATAAGGCTTTCTGCTCCCGTAAAGATTTAAAGCCTCGGAAACCATGTACAGGGTCGCTATGAGTCAGAACCGACTGCATGGCACATAACAACAACAACATTCTCTAACATGTTCAATAAAACCTAAGAATAATTTAAAATTAAAGGTATACATTCTTTGAAAGAAAACGAAAATGACTTATTACTGTATATCTAAGAAGCAGACCAGTGTTTTCAATGTTTAGTGTTAATCTTTAGCAATAGATTCAACTGTGTTGAAAAAGTCATTTGAGAGAGGTATGTGTGTGTGTTAAGTGCTGTCGAGTCATTTCTGACTCATAGCAATCCTGTACAGGGTTTCTTAGGAATGACTGGTGAGCTTGAACTGCCAACCTTCCAGCTGACCTTGTGGTCCAGTGCTTATCCTATAGCACCATATCAGGACTCTTGAGAGAGAAAGGGATGTTGTTATTTAGTGCTGTCAAGTCAATTCTGACTCAAGAGAGACCCTGTATAGGGTTTTCCAGAGTGGCTGGTGAGTTTGAACAGCAGACCTTGCGGTTCAAACTGACCTTGAGGTTGAGTGCTTATCCTATGGCATCACACATTAAAGGATAAACAGCTTGTTGTACTGACCAATCTCACACCATCATTTAAAGAGTTTATCTGTTATAAAATAATTTGCTGTTCAAGGTCTATAATGCTATGTTACACCCTTGAAAACAAATTTTACCACACCTGTCATAACTTAGTAGGAACAAACTACTCTATCATAGTTCAAAGAAAAAAGATAATGTTCTCTAGAAACAATTTATGAAAAAAGTCAGCTCCATATTTCATATGTGCCACAAAAGCTCATCAGAGTAATAACCCTCCTTCTCTAGGGTGTTATCCTACCATCTGCTGCTCTATTACTTATCTTTATTTTGCAACTAATTAACAGCATAATCTTCTAAATTCAGCAAGTTAATTATCATTATTGTGGTCTTTGCAGCATCATCAGTCCTCATGAAGTCTTGTCTCCCCACCCCCAGAGAACATATGAAAATGAAGTAGGTTGGGAGAGGGTCTGCTTCTTTGGAGTGGGCTCATTAGGTGTTTGCTGATTAGCTTGGCATGCAGAGGCAGGTCAGAAGAATTCTGCTGAACATGAGGTTCCATGCAGGGCCCAGCCAAGTTACTATACATTTCTGAACATTTGCCAAGATGCCCTCTGTCAGCTCTCAGTAGAAACCCCCTGCAGAAAACCTACTGGTTAACCACTGTGTGCAAAGCTATTTCTCAGTTTGTCACACAAGACTTAAAGGAAATATTCTGGAAAACAGTACTTAAGTACTTTATCAAGTCTTCAAGAAAACCAGAAGATGAACATTTTCTTATTCAAAATGTTACTTTTTGATTAATGACAACCACCTCTAAACCTACAAAAAAAACCTGCTGAGAATTAATACTATTTTACAGAAAATGCAGGTCCTAGGAACTTTTTGGTAGTAACAGAAAGCATTGGATAAGCTCATATTTTCTAATATTTGTGGACTCTTCCCCTTAATTTTTAATTACATGTTTAAGTTTCTAAAGACTAAATGGTACTAAAATAAGTAAGTTTGCTCTGACAAATTTTTTTAACAAAAGGGAAATACCTTACCTTAGAATTTATAGAAGATACAACACAATGTACATATAGTATCTTCCTAAGAGTATAGAGCACCTGAAAATTGGAGAATCACAAAAGCATCCTTGGCTATCTTAGGATAAGTTTCCCTTTAGCTGTAGTATGCTACCTGTTCTTATGTGTTCCAATGATACTATTTTCTTACATTATATTTTAACCACAGGACATTTCAGAATAATCACCAATGTTACACTATTTAGTATGACATTAGCAAACTGTGGAGGTCAAATAAAACCTTAAAAGAGATGCAAAATTAAATAGTGTGATGCGTAAATATTTTCAGAGTTGAAATCAACAGAAAAAAAGCAAAATGCAACTGAATCTGTGAAAGAAGAAATAACAAGTTTTACTTATTATTATGGGAGGCCGGCAGAATTAAGTATCACTGATGGTGTACGGCAGGGCTTGGGAATGCCGGGCTAAGGGCCGTACAGGGCCTGCAGTTCCAGCCATCACGTTGTTGTTGTTAAGTGCCGTCAAGTCCGTTCTGACTTATAGTGACTCTGTACAGGGTTTCCAAGAAGCGACTGGAGCTTTGAACCACCAATCTTACGGTTCAAACTGATCTTGTGGTCCAGTGCTTTACCCCACAGGACTATACCAGGACTCCATACCATTACACTAGGAGGGGTCAATTAATTAAATGTTTGAGCAAATTATGCTGTTGTTGTTGAGTTGGTTCCGACCCATAGTGACCCTGTAGAGAGTTTCCAAGGAGTGACTGGTGAGCTTGAAGCACCAACCTTGCAGTCTAGTGCATTAACCCATAGTGCCACACCACATATAGGAGGCTAATTTTTAAGTTAATAATTTTGTATGGCCCACAAATGATGCTATAAATTTTGGCAGAAAAAAGGTTGGTTGGTGTAAAGAATCAAGTCCTGTGATCATTTTTCTGATTAAAAAATAATAATAATAATAAAAAAACCCAAAAAAAACCAAATGAAAACAAAAAAACCTCTACACACTATAACTCATCTTTCTTTGGTTAACAACACAATTGTTTCTTTTATTTGCTTAAGTCTTTTTATAGCCCCCAGAAGTTTAATAGGAGCTCTGGCAGTGCAGTGGTTACGAGTCAAGATCAGCAGTTCGAAACTACCAGTGGCTCCCTGGAAGAAAGGCAAGGCTTTCTGGTCCCATGAAGATTCACAGCCTCGGAAACCCTATACAGGATCGCTATGAGTTGGAACTGACAGGTACATATCCACTACCATCACCAGAAGTTTAATAAACTAAATTAAATCCAATTTAGGAATATTGGTAAAGGTTTACAACCTCAGAAACTCTAGATAGGATCACTCTGAGTTGAACTTGACCACATGGAAGTGGAAACAACAGAAATGCCTAACTTGCCACGAAAGAGTAATAGCGTACTTTAAATTATAATAGATTATAATTGTAAAGCTTTAAATAAGCTGATTGTACTGTGATTTTTGTTGGAAGCACGAAGATAGTTTTACTAAGCTTCTAAATAACATTTGAATATTTGAATTAAATTCTAAATAATAACATTTAAATTAAATCTCACCCTATCTACAAGTCTCATTAAACTTAAGTTACGAATTCACTTGAGAAAGTTTGTAAGCCAACTGAAGCACTTTTAAAGCAAACAGGGTATATTAAGCTACAAACGCAGTTTAGCATATTTAAGACTTTTAAAAGTGAAAATTACAACTGGGTTATTAAAGTGGACCTTGAGAACTAAGGGAAGAACTAAGTTTTTAAAATTTTAACTTTAATTAAGTCTAGTAACTTTCTAAATCCAGCCCCTAAACTTTTTGTACACAGAAGTTACCATTTAAGGGCTTTAAAAAAAACCTACCTCATTGATATGAATTGCTTGCAAGAAAAATCTCCTAATTTCAGGTCAGGCCAGGTGAATTACTTAGTTCCCAATCAATATTTGTTAAGTAAACGTCAATAGAAAGAGCTGCTAAATGAGTGTGAAGCAAAAATATGATTATGAATTAATAAACCAAAAAAACCAAACTATGCCTTAGATTGGTTTATTCATTTTGTACATGTAATAATATACACATATATCCTGCAGAGCCTCTGCATTACATAAGACTACAGGTGGAATCCTGAACAGAATCCAGAATCTTCAGAGATGGGAAATTTCCACTTAAAAGGATGGGCAGACCAGCCAGGAGTGGCTAGAAGAACAGAAGATAGACCGACAGGAAAAATACCAACTGATTACTACAAGAACAAGCAAGTTGCTTGCCCAGGAGACATCAAGGCAAGTGGTAGGGTCCCCTCAGAGCAAATGCCCTTCCAAGACTAGACTCAATGGGAATACACGCTCTGATTGGAGACCACATTCGTCACCCATAAGAGGAAGTGAGGGAAAAACAGCAATGAAGCTGCAAGCTAAGCCCTACAACGTTCAATAGACTCCTGTGAATCCAGATGGAGACCTGGTCGGCCACCAGTGTGGCAAGACCTGGGGACTCTTGGGCCCAGAGTTAGTGACATAGCCACAGAGGACTAGAATGGAGAGTGAAGCATCCAGCTGCAGAGAGGGTATATGCACAAGAACACCCATACTTGCAGTTAATACCCACTTGACCTGGCTTCAATGACTGGATGATCAGAGCTCAACTAGAAGAAAGTAGAGGAACAAAGAGTAATCTGATATAATTTGATGAACTTGATCTATGGATGCAGTAACTCAAGAGAGGGAACAAATCTTTACAGCAAGGATCATTCCCACCTTCTCCATACACAGAGTAGACAGGGATGGACCACTTGGACATTGGCTACCCAAAATGGGGGCGCTACAAAGGCAAGAAGTGACTGGCTTACAAGCTTTCAAGAAGGAATATAGATCCAGAGGACATGGAGGAAGGCAGAATCTCCACTGAGTAGTATCCAATCTGTCTAGGCGGGGTTGATGAAAGGAAAAGCGACTAGGTCTCTTGTGACATAATGGTGAATAACTGACATCAGGACTGCTTGTGATGGATGGAAATGTAAAGATAGATGTTTTGTAGCAAGGAGGGGAGTGTTTGACTTTGCAGTCTAGGAACGGAGGTCCTTGGGACCATCAAGGGAGAAGAGCGGAGAGCAGGACCCTACCAAGAGAAACAGTGACACCAGAGATGGAGGCAGAGACGATGACGTGGAGAGATGGAGCAGCTGGGAACTTCAGACCCAGAGAGGGAGAGGGGCTGTGTGCTGACGACCAGGGGGCAGGCTTGTAGTGTATACCCTTTGGTTGGTTGATGCATGGAGGGGATGGTAACCATGGCAATGAAACGATATACGATAGGATGAATGTAAAACTAATGTTCTCCCATGTAAACTATCACATAATTCACAATAAAATATTTTAAAAAATTACATATATATATATATACACACACACACACACACACACACACACACACACACACACACACATAGTTAATGCTAATTACATGCAAGCACTAAAGATTCCTGAATCCAACAGATACTAAATACCGTTCACGGTATGCTACTTACTAAACCCACTGTCATCAAGTCTAGTTAAACTTTAAAAGCAATATTGAAGAAACAACTTTTACACACCTCAAAAAAAAAACAACAAAGACAAATAATCAGATTATCTTACTCCTTTAACATTATGTTGTTGTTGTTTTTAAGTGCCACAGAGCTGGTTCCAACCCATAGCGACCCTGTGTAGGGTTTCCCAGGAGCAACTGTTGAGCCTGAACTGCCAACCTTGCAGTTCAAATGGCTTTGCAGTTTGGCGCATTAACCCACAGCACCACACCAGGATTTAAACATTATAGGCAATGGATGTTTTATTTATCCTTTCATGCTACTAAAATAGCATGACAATATACGGGTGAGTCACAAATCATCCGCACATCCGCCTTTTACGTTATTTTAAAAAAGTATTTGTAAAGAAGTCATTGGTCCTGCAAAGTTCTATCATTTGATCTCCAGCACCATTTCTATCACCAATACCATATTTTCTAACTACTGATCCTTCCTCTTGGTTTCCAACCTTTGCATTCCTATCAGCAGTAATTATCAATACATCCTGATTGCATATTTGATCAATTTCAGACTGAAGAAGTTGGTAGAATTCCTCAATTTCATTATCACTGGCTTAGTAGTTGATGTGTAAGTTTGATTAATAGTAGTATTAACTGGTCTTCCTTCTTGTTGTTGTTATTGTGCTATGGAAACAGTTCCGACTCACAGTGACCCTGTACAGGGTTTCTGAGGCTGTAAATCTTTATGGGAGCAGAAAGCCTCATCTTCCTCCTGCAGAGCAGCTGGTAGTTTCAAATTATTGACCCTGAAGACAGTAGCCCGATTGGTAACCACTAAGCTACCAGAGCTCCTTGGGTGTTCTTTGTAGGTATATGGATATTATCATACCTCATACAGTGTTGTACTTCAAGTCAGATCTTGATATGTTCTTTTTAATGGTGAGTGTAACATCATTCCTCTTCAATCTGTCATTCCCAGTATAGTAAATCATGGGATTATTAGATTCAAAATGGCCAATACCAGTCCATTTCAGCACAATAATGCCTAGGATATAGATGTTTATGAGTTCTAGTTCATTTTTGACAACTTCCAACTTTCCTAGATTCATACTTCGTACATTTCATGTTCTGATTATTAATGGATGTTTACAGCTGATTTTCTTCATTTTGTGTTGTGCCCCATCAGCAAATGAAGGTCCTGAGAGCTTTATTCCATTCTCGTCATAACAGTCGACTCTACTTTTGAGGAGGCAGCTCTTCCCCAATCACATTTTCAATGCCTTCCAACCTGAGGGGCTCATCTTCCAGCACTGTATCTGACAATATTTGGGTGCTCTTCATCATGTTTCAATATTCAATATTCTGGTGCTGACAACATTGCACTGTTATTCATAAAGTTTTCAGTAACTAAACATTCAGAAGTAGTCTGTCTCTCGTTCTGGAAGCTCAGCTGAAACCTGTCCACTATGGGAGACCCTGATGGTATTTAAAATACATGGGGCATAGCTTCCAGATTCATAGCAACACACGAGCCACCACAGTATGACAAACTGACAGATGAGTGGTGGAAAAGTGATAATAGTCATGACCAATTGGGATGCATCCTATGATGAATTTTGGTTTGCCATTTAAAAATCAATCAACTCTAACATAATAAATCACTTCAATAAAAACTTAAATCCAGTATACATAAAGAATTTCTATAACAAATAATATAAAACAAGCAAACCAATTTTTAAGATGGGCAAGAGACTTCTCAAAGGAAGATATAATGATCTGATAGGAAATGCAAAATAGAATCATGGGATACTACTATAAACTCCTACAATGCCTACAACTAAAAAGACCAAAGAAATCAAAGGTTGGTAAAAACTCAGAACTGGAATTCCTGTGAATGGGAATGTATACCTTTGGGAAAATGTTTGACATTCTTATAGAGTTAAGATATATACCTAGTTTATAACTTGGCAAGTCTACTTTTAGATATTTATCCAAGAAAATGAAAAATATACATCCACAAAAGGAGTTACAAAAGAATCAACGGGAAACTAGAATGAGAAATTTCATATTCCTACAAAAACAAACTCTCAAAACACTCAGCAATAAAGAGAAGCAAACTTTACTACACTGAACAGCATGGATAAATCTCAGACATGCACTAAGCTAGATGCAAAAGAGTATATCCTAACATTTTATTTATACGAAGTTCTTGAGAGAGACTATTATGACAAATAAAGCAGTTTGGTGAAAAGAGTTAATCAGGAAAGGACATAAAAAATTTTTTAGAGAGATGTCAACGTTCTACATGACAGTGCAAGTATGTTACATGAGTGTACTTATTTTTCAAATTCTACAGTAAAAACTGGTTCTTTACATGCAAATTTAACAAGAAAGATCTAAACAAATAATTGAGTGGGAGTAGGGAGTATTCTGTGATATAGGTAATTCAAGAATGGCCAAATATATTGCTAATAACAAAGTAGGTGATGGGTACATGGGAGTTCAAGCTACTTTATTTTGTTTACGTGTGAAGTTATTCATATTAAAAAGCAAGACTAACTACAGAGGATTTTAATTTATTACAAAATAAGACATAATTATTTACTATCCTAATTAAAGTAGACAATCACCTAATAAGGTTATTTTACATTTTTAAAAACAAGCGACCAAGTCTGTTGACATCAGATTGATTCCAACTCTTAGCAACCATGTAAGACAAACTAGAACTGCCCCTTAGGGTTTCCAAAGCTATAGTTTTTACAGGAGCAGACTGCCATATATTTCTTCCACACAGGAAGGAGCTAGTGGGTTCAAACTGCTGACTGATTGGTTAGCAGAAGCGAATGTAACTACTTCTTAAAAACTTTTTATTATGAAATGAATGAAGGCGGCTTACAGAAAAGATCATTAGTTTACATTCAACAAATAGTATACTCTGTTTCATTACAATGATTGCAATCCCCTCCATGTACTATCAGTTAATAGTATTTATCTCTATTCGTTTTATTTTTTATTGTGAATTGAGTGACAGTTTACAGTATAGATCATCAGTCCCACATTCAACTAACCATACACTTTGTGTCATTACAATGATTGCAAACCATCAGTTAATAGTATTTACTTCTATTCACTTAGCTCTTGCACTCCTCCTTATGTCTTCCACTACCTTCATCTTTCCTGTGCTAACCTCCCTCTTGCTGTATATTGCCCTCCCCATCACCCAACTTGATGTATGACTATCATTTACTCTGAGAATTATTTTACCAACCTCCATCCTTGGTAATCATCATAGAATGTTTTAGCAAGAAAACCTTTACTTAAGTCTTTACAACAGTGATTTCATATCTTGTCCTTTTGTGATTGACTAATTTCACTCAGCAGAATATCCTCCATGTTATGAAGTGTTTTGTAGATTGTTATTCTTCAACATTGTGTAGTACTCCGTTGTGTATATGTGTCAAAGTTTAACCATTCTTCTGTTGATGGGCATTTAGGCTATCTCCACGTTTTTTCTATTGTACTTTGTGTGTAAGGTATGTCTTTTGTAGACAGCATATTGAAAGATCTGTTGTCTTCTTCATTCTGCTACTCTCTATCTCTTGACTAGTGCATTTAATCCATTTACATTCAGTGTAATGTATGAATTGACTGATATCATTTTACTGTGTTTTTGTGGTGTTGCTAGTTCCACATAAATTTCTGTGCTGAGTTCACTTTGTTTGTGGCTTTTCTTTTCATTTTCTTCATTGCTATTGTTTTAATGTTTACTAAATCTTTTCTGATTTTCCTTTTTTATATGATGGTGTATTTTCTTTGCAGTTACTCTATAGTTCATCAATTTTTTCCCCTGTTTAAACAGCCGTTTATCTTAAAATCTACTTAACTTCTTCACACCATTTGGAAGTTCTGTATCCAAACTATTCCCTCTTTTTGCTTTGTCATCAACTAGCTCACTATTAACTGATATCTCTAGTTTCCTAGTTTGTTTTGGTGGTTTGTTTCACTCTGGATACTTCTATATCTGGATTGAGTTCTGGGTAGTGTTGTCATGTATGTTAATCTCAGGTTGGTGTCTGATGTTGGTTGTCACTCCAAAGAACAGCCTTGAGTATTTTAGAGAAGTTGGTCGTTATTTTAAATTCCTTGAATTTCTGTTTGTCTGAAAATGTTCTAATTTCACCATCGTATCTGAACAACAACTTTGCTGGGTGTATGATTCCTGGTTGGCCGTTTTTTTCTTTCAGAGTTTTGTATATGTCATCCCACTGTCTTCTTGCCTGTCTATCTGCTGGTACATCAGAGCTGAGTCTTGGTGGTACATCTTTGTAGGTAACTTTTCATTTTTCCTCTGTATTTATTTTTGGAATGTTTGATTATGATATGTCTTGGTAATTTTATTTGGGGTCTATCCTGTTCGACATTCATTCAGTTTCTTGAATGGTTATCTTCTTATCTCTCATGATGGTAGAGAAGTTTTCTCCCGACAATTTTCTTGTTTTTCATTATCTCTTCATGTTATGGAATCTTATCATCCATAAATTATTCCTCTTCATGGTATCCCACATAAATCTCAGGCTTTCTTTGGATTTTTTTCATTCTTTTTTCTGACTTTCTTCTAGTTTACTAGTATTAATGAGATTTATCTTCAGGGCCATTAATTCTGGCTTCCTCTGATTCAAATCCACTTCTTTGCCCTTTCAGTGTATCGTCCATTTCTGAGATCTTAGTATTAAAAATCTGCCTAGTCTGCCATCTTGCTGAAAGTCTCCAACACTAATATTTTACATCAGCAAAGTTCTAATAATAAAAAAAAAAATCTATGTTTATTAGGTTGTTAAATTTAAGTGGGGCAATCTGTGACTTCCCATTCTATTTTCTGTATCTTCAATCAAACAAACTGCAAGGTTGGCAGTTCAATCCTCACCAACCACCCTTGGGAAGCTCTATACAGGGCTGAGACAGAACTGACTCAACAGCACTTAACAACAACAACATAGTTTTGCTATTTTTTAATATATAAACATACAAAACACTTGCATTCTAGATAATTTCTTTTAGTTGTTCAGAAAACTATTTGCTTTATAGTTTCTAAAAGCCTAATCTTGTACCAAAAAGGATTTCTTTAAATCTGATTCGGTCTTTTTTT
>NW_006408612.1:6305974-6307360 GCF_000296735.1 Chrysochloris asiatica
GTTCCCATGTTCTGTTCGAACAACTGCTTCTTGGTCCAGGTACAAATTCCTCATGAGCACAATTAGGTGTTCCAGAATACTCTAACTTCGCAATGCTGTCGGTAGCTTCTCATGATCCACACAATCGAAAGCCTTTGTGTAGTCAATAAAGCACAGGTAAACAGCTTTCTGATATTCTCTGCTTTCAGCCAAGATCCACTGGACATCAGCAATGATAACCCTCATTCCACGGCCTCATCTGAATCCAGCTTGAACCTTTGGAAGTTCTCTGTCAATGTAGGCTTGCAGCCCTTTCTGTATTACCTTTAGTAAAACTTTTACACACATGGGTTATTAAAGATATTGTCTGATTATTTCCAGATTCCGTTCGGTCACCTCTTTTTGGAATGGGCACAAATATGGATCTCTTCCAATCAGTTGGCCAGATAGCTGTCTTCCAAATTTGTTGGCAGAGATGAGTGAGTGCCTCCTATGCCGTCACACTTTCTTGAAAGATTTCAATTTTGATTCCATCAATTCCTGGTGTCTTGTTCTTTGCCAGTTCCTTCAATGCACCTTAAATTTCTTCCTTCAGTATTACTGGCTCGTGATCATATGCTACTTCATGAAATAGATAAACATCAACCATTTCCTTTTGGAACAGTGACTCTATGTATTCCTTCCATCTTCTTTTGATGCTTTCTGCATCATCCAATAACTTGCCCAGAGAACCCTTCAGTAATGAAATTCAAGGCTTGAATTGTCTCATCAGTTCCCCCAGCTTGAGAAATACTGAGCGGATTCTTCCTTTTTGGTTTTCTGATTCCAGATCTTTGCACATTTTGTTGTAACATTTGACTTTATATTCTTGAGCTGACCTTTGAAATTTTCTGTTTAGCTCTTGGACATCCTCATTTCTTCTATTTGCTTTAGCATCTCTACGCTGGAGGGCAAATTTTAGTGTCTCTTCTGACTTCCATTTTGACCTTTTCCTTCTTTCTTGTCTTCTAAATGACTTTTCGCTTTCTTCCTGTATGATGTCATCCCACCACTCTTCTGGTCTTTGGTCTTTAGTGTTTTAATGTATCAAATTTGTTCTTCAAATGATCTCTAAATTTCAGGTGGGATATATTCAAGGTCATATTTTGGCTCTCATGGGCTTGTTGTCATTTTCTTCAGCTTCAGTTTGAATTTGTATATGAGCAATTGATGGTCTGTTCCACAATCTGCTCCTGGCCTTGTTTTAAATGATGACAGGGAGCTTTTCCATCGTCTCTTTCTGCAGATGTACTCAATTTGATTTCTATGTATTCCACCTGGTGAGGTCCAGATGTACAGTCGTATCTTATGCTATCTAAAGAAGGTATTTGAAATGAACAAATCATTGATTTTGCAGAATCTATCATG
>NW_006408612.1:6307460-6317398 GCF_000296735.1 Chrysochloris asiatica
ATAATATAATACAATATAATAGAATATATGCTGTATTTTTATACTAATACTTCATGGAGTTGTGGTGTGATGCTGTAGGATAAGCAATGGACTGCTAACCACGAGTTTGTACGTTCAAACTCACCGACCACACCTTAAAACTCTAAACAGGATTGCTATGAGTTGAAGTGACTTGATGGCACTTTACATCAACAACTCATATGTTATAAATATTTATACTGTGCACCCCCCACCTGTGTGTTATTTTGATAAGTGCACTATGATTATTTTTTTACATGTTGATGCCCTTGATTTCAATAGTTTTTTCTGTCCAAAGGAATTAATGTTAAGTCTTCGTCTTGATTCTTGTTGATGGCTGAAGTTTGGTTCACCAACCTACCCTTCAGTTTCTAAAATAGCCCCTCTCCAGGCATTATTCTTTCTCTGCTCTGTAAACTGTTTTCTCCAATGCAGGAAGAAATCATGTTTTCTACCCCAGAACAGCCATCAGGATGGGCAGCCACAGGAGGTTCAAGACCATTCAGCAGGTTTTTGTTTTAAAATGCTATCGAGATGATTCTGACTCATAGCAACACTGAAGAGGGTTTCTGAGGCTTTTCAATCTTTATGGGAGCAGAAAGTCTCATCTCCCTATTCAGATGGGCAAGGTCAACCAATATAAGTACATGCTTCTTGTTCTGCTGTCCAGCTGCCATGCTCAAGCCATTTGAATATTGTGCCAATCCAGGTGCTGTGACTCTCGAATCCCTTGCTTGTACTACAGGGATCTGACTGACTTCCTGGAGGCCCCATAAGAGCTGGAGCAGAGGGTGCCTTTACCTGCACTGTCCTATTACAGTCCAGTTTCACATGGGCCAGGCATTGTGGGACTTGGACACTGCAGGCAATATTCCCTGTCCTCCACAGGTCCCTCTGCTCATCTCTGGAGCAATGTACATGGGTTAGATTGATTACAAGGAGCTACGTCACTCTTGGACCTAGCCTTGAATTGCCCCAAAGTGCAATTTCAATTGTTTATTTTCCAGTTGAGGTACTACAAAACACCATCTGTGACTTCTTGACCATGGCCTTATTATATAAATATGATCAAAAGTAACATTTTGGACTACTGAATGACAATGAATGAAGTAGAACTTCACTAATGGTAATGTCACAAGACATGTGTGGCACATTATTCCAGAACTTTTTTTACATAATTTGCTCATTTCTGTCCATTATATGTGCGTGCAAGTTATTTACAAAAAAAAAAAAGAAGCTGTAATTGTATAAAAGGTAAGCTATATTGTGCATTTCAAACAGGCTTTAATGGAAAATGCTAATTTAAGACATGTTCAAGAAAATGAAAAAAAAAAAATCAAATCTAGTTTACCATTTTTGCTTCTGATTGAACTGGTTGAGGGGAGGAAGGGCCTGGGATTCCTGGAACACTAGGCACCATGGTGACTGGTCGAACAAGCTGTGGGAAAATACATTGAAAAAAACTGCTTGAGAATCTACTAAAAATGAAAATCCTATTTATTTGTACTTTGGCTATTGTATCTACTTGATATTTCAGTATCAGAAAATTGTCAATTTGTCTCCAGCTGATTACATCTTTACTCAGAATCCTTATTAGTATTATATCCCAATTGCTTCCTCAAAGGTTGTCAATTTTCTGAGAAACCTGTTTCTCTAATCCTTAATTTTGAAGTTCATTTTTAATGGTTTCTTCTTATAAAAACTCATAATATTCAGTGATTGATGTAAATTTTCTCAAATGTCACACATTTTTAATTTGAAAGGAAGGCATATAAAGGCTTGTGACAACTAGGCATAAAAAAATAATTTTAAAATAAACTCTGCCATTAAAATTTCTAAAACATGCAAGTAAAAAGTCTTTGATACTTAATATACCACATAATGGCAAAGAAAGATAACCTCGAATGATTTCTCAAATAACAATCTGGAATATATATTTTCATTTTGGTTTTAGCCTTTAGAAATAAAAATGTAACGTGTCACTTCTAAGTGATTGTTATAACTAAAATATCAGTCTTTCAATTATCACAGCTACATTTCATAGGATAGTCATAAAATCTCAAATACAAGGTAAGACTATACCCCCCAATGCTCAAAAACTGTTCTCAGAAAAGAAGTAGTCCAATACTTGAGTGGTTAAAATGTCTTTAAAACAGTGCATTTTTAGCAACAAAGTTCTGTTTGAAGAAGATGCATTATCTTCAAATTACCTCAACATTAATTTTAGATAAATTTGATGTTAATTTTGGAAAAAAATTAATAAAGAAGTTAAAAAAAAATTAACATTAATTTTAGTACTATTCTAAGGGCATAATGTTACCCAAATGTGTTGGGTATTACTGTAAAGCTTTTAAGAATAATTTTCATGTGGTGCTGCACGACAAGCACTGGACTGCTAACTGCAAGGTCAATGGTTCAAATCCACCAGCTATTCTTCAGAAACCCTACACAGGGTTGCCACAGTCGGAATGGACTCAATGGCACTTAACAACAACACACACTAAATGGATGCATCACACTAATCACCATTGTTGATCTAGAAAGTAAAAAGCAGCAGTTACTGAATTATTATATGAACGAGTGTGGCTTGGGGTAAGATTTCCAGAAAGAGAATAATAGACTTAAAGGGTGTTGTATCTTAAATAATTTACATGAAAGGGTAAAATAAACGTAGGAAAATTATGCTAGATGTCTCATAAAGTGGCTACAATGATAAAAACTTGGGTAGTGATTATATATTTGAATAGTTTGAATTCAATTATTGTATGAAGTATGAGAGTAGGAAAATAAAATTATTTCTAACTTATACTAATATTCTAAATAATATGCTTTTAAATAAATGTTCACTAGATGATTAATTACTACAAGTCAATGTTTAATTATTTTGCCCATCTCTCAAAATTTAATTATGCTTATAGCGTGGCTCAAAAAACATCTCCATTTGGATTTTCCCACTGGGAAGATGAGGTACTGTCAAATATTTCACACGATTTGACTTTTAACATGCTTGGGCCATCACAGGAATTTATAATTTAACCATAAAAGTTCATATAGGATTTCTGGCAAGAAGGTAGACTAGGCAGACGCACTACAAGGACTCTTTACAACAAAGATATGAGAGGCAAAATGACACACACACACACATGAAAACTCTGGCACCCTGAACTTCAGAAGAAAGGGTAGAGAAGTGAATGGAAATCTTGTTGGGAAGAGAGGCCAAGCAGGGGTGGTGAGAGAGGGAGACTGACTGGTGAACAACTGGCCAGGCTCGGCTCAAACTCTTGTGACGAACTTTGGAAGTGGAGGGAGGCCTGGTGAAGCGGATTTGCGTGGGTTAACAGAGAAGGTATGATTTCTTCTTTTCCCCATGCGTCCCTGGTGACAAGAAGGGTGGTCAGCTCTGACCTTCATCCACTCCCAGTGAGACCCTTCTCTCCAGTTTAGAGATGTGTGGCTGAGAGCCACGCCAGCATGAGTTAGGGGCAGCTATGCCGTTTTAAGTGCCTGTATTTAGGCAGGATTGACCCCAGACCTACACAACACACAGAGCCACCAGATCAGCATTTCACCAGCCACACTGCCCCTAGCTTCCCTGGGGTCCTAACAGACAATGAAACAAGCTCCATCAAAGGTCTCCACAAATCACTTCCAGATTGAGTGTCCTTAACATAGGTAACATCAAAGCCAACAGGAACTCCATCTAGAGCCAGGAACTCTGTTGTCACACCCCTTCCACAACCACCTTGTGAGCTCCTTGAATTGCAGCAGCGTGCCAGAGATTTCTCCTCTCCAGGTCCATCAACTGTAGCTTTTGTTTTCACAACTATGACAACCCACAACACCCCAGAGTCAACAGGCAATTTTAGCTCACAGGAAGAAACAGATGAGAATAGCTCAAACAAATGTCCAAGATACAGAACCAGAAAATGCTTCTGAAGAACACAAGGTAATAGAACTAACTGAAAAAGAATTCAAAAGAATGATAGTTAAGTACCTTCAAAGGATCGATAGATTGAGAAAAGTAAGGAGAACACAATAAAAACTTTAGAATAATTCAAGAAAACACAACAAGAAGAGACAGACAAAACAGATGCAATTTTAACCAATACAAAACCTGAAATCAGAAATTCAGAAGAATGCTACTATGATATTAGAAATGGGCAATACACTGAAAAGACAAAGGAGTAGATGCGAAGCAACTGAGGCTCAAGTTAGTGAGCTTCAAGATAAATCTTTCAATACTAGTATGCTAAAAGAACAATTAGAAAAAACAATGAAAAAAATCTGAAGAAACCTTAACAGTTATATGGGACACCATGAAAAGAAACAACCTGCAAGTGATCAGAATTCCACAACAGGAAGAGACAAGCACAGAGCAAACTGTTGAAAAGTTGTTGAAAGAAAACTTGCCTAAGCATACAAAAAGCTGAATGAACCCCAAACAGGAAAGATCCCAAAAGAAAATCACCTAGACAAATCATAATCAAACTTTCCAAAATCAAAGACACGGAAAGAATCCTGAGGGCAGCTCAAGAAAAACGAAACGTTATCTACAAATGAGAAGCAATAAGACTAAGCTCTGATTTCTTAGCAGAAACCATGTAGGCAATAAGGCAATGGAATGACAGAAAAAGATAGCCAACTAAGAATCACATACAAAGCAAACCTGTCCCTCAAATACAATGGCAAAATTAGGACATTTCCTGATAAACAGAAAAAAAGGAATTTGTAATGACAAAGACAACTTTACAAAAAAATGCTAAAGAGTGGTCTTTGGACTGAGAACTGACAACAACCTGAGATTACCATAGATAACACCACCACCCAGAACTCAATTCAAATATAGAAATATTAAAGTAAGACAAACCTATAGAACTGAAAATAGGGAATCACAGATAGCAATGTATAATGAAGCCAACTTACAAAGCCAAAAGAGGAAATAGTGTAGATACAGAATTTCTAAATGGCAATGAAATCAAATAGATTTCAAGATAAAACAGACTGTTTTAAGCGTGGGAAAAATTAATAGATTACAGGGTAACATCAAAGAAAAAGAATACACCTGCACATCAAAATCAAAAAAGAGGAAAATCAGAAAGATTTAGTGAACATTAACATAACAAAAATAAAAATGAAAGGAAAATCTACAAACAAAATGAACTCAGCATAAAAACTAATGAGTAACAAAGAATCCAGTAACACACACACACACACACACACAGAGAAAAATGACAGCTATCAATTCATACCTATTGATAAACTGAATGTAAATGGATTAAATGTACCAGTCAAGAGGCATGAAGAGCAAATGGATAAGAAAGCAGCATCTTTCACAATGCTGGTTATAAGAGACATATCAGAAAGATGGAGAGCCTAAAAGCTCATCAACAGAATGGTTTAACAAACACTGGTACATACACACAATGGAATACTACAAAACGTCAAAGAATAAGGATGAATCTGCAAAACACAACATGGTTGAACCTGGAGGACAGTATGTTGCATGAAAGTAATCAATCACAAAAGTGATTGTATGAGACCAACGTTGTATAAAGTTAAGAAAAGCAAACAGACTTTAATAAAAGAAACAATCTATGATGGTTAGGCAGAACTGACTCCACGGCACATAACCACCACCACCATGATGGTTAGGGGGGCTGAAGAGGAATTATTCATGGGCTAGAGGTTAACACTGGTGACAGGGTAGGCAATATACAACAATAGGGAAGTTAACACAGAGAAAAGATGAATGTAGCAGGAGACACAAGGAGGAATAGTTAATGTGAGCAGAGGTAAATATTGTTAACTGTTGGTACAAGGAGGGGACTGCAACCATGATGTGAAGCAAAGTATATGGTATATTGAATGTAAACTGATTGTCTGCTCTGTAAACCTTCAACAGCAGTTCGAAACTACCAGCTGTTCTGTGGGAGAAAGATGAGGCTTTCTGCTCCCGTAAAGATTTACAGCCTCGGAAACCCTGTACAGGTCCGCTATGAGTTGGAACCGACTCCACGGCACATAACAACAACAAACCTTCAATCAAGTCACAATAAAAAAAATTTCACAAGAATGCTTTTACAAAGTAGACAAGTGTGGCAAGACCTAGGGACTCTTGGGCCCAGAGTCAGTGACACAGCCACAGAGGACTCCAGTGGAGAGAGAAGCATCCAGCTGATAAGAAGAAAGGGCATATGCATAAGAACACCCATACTTGCAGATAATATCCACTTAACCTGGCCTCAATGACTGGATGATCAGTGCTCAACTAGAAGAAAGAAGAGGAAAAAAAGAGTAATCTGATACAATTTGATGAAAAAAAAGAGTAATCTGATATAATGTGATGAACTTGACCTACATCTACGGATGCAGTAGCTCAAAAGAGGGAACAAATCTTCACAGCGAGGATCATTCCCACCCCCTCCATACACAGAGTAGACAGGGATGGGCAACTTGGACACTGGCTACCCAAAATGGGGGGGCTAAAAGGCAAGAAGTGTCTGGCTTACAAGCTTTCAAGACGGAACCTAGATCCAGAGGGTGTGGAGGAAGGTAGAATCTCCACTAAGTAGTATCTAATCTGTCTGGGCGGGGCTGATGAAAGGAAATGCGGCTAGGTCTCTGGTGACATAATGGTGAATAACTGTTATCAGGACTGCTTGTGAGGGTTGGAAATGTAAAGATAAGATGTTTTGTAGCAAAAAGAGGGGAGTGATTAACTGCAGTCTAGGAGCGGAGGTCCCTGGGACCATCAAGGGAGAAGAGTGGAGAATGGGACCCTACCCCAAGAAGCAGTTATGCCAGAGATGGAGGCAGAGACAATGATGTGTAGAGATGGAGCGGCTGGGGACTTTAGACCCAGAGAGGGAGAGGGGCTGTGTGCTGACGACCAGAGGGGCAGGCTTGCAGGGTATACCCTTTGGTTGGTCGATGATGTATGGAGGGGATTGTAACCATGGAAATGAAAGGATATATGATAGAATGAATGTAAAGCTAATGTTCTCCCATGTAAACTATTACATAATTCACAATAAAACATTAAAAAAAAATGTTTTTAGAAACAATTGGTGAAGTACATGTGATAACAGAATTATGTGAAAAGTAACAAGTGTAAACATTAAAAAAAAAAAAAAAAAGAACTCTGTCATTTGAATGTTATAAATATAGTCAAACTAAAATGGGTTATACAGAAAAAACATTCTTAGTATTAAAATATTTTAAAAAGTTAATCATGAGAGGAAAATTTTTCTATAATTATTGCTTCTTAAATGGTATATGTTATTTTCATTACTATCAATGAGTAAATACATACTGCGTTGGTTTTGTTATATGCCATGGAGTTGGTTCCTACTCATAGTGACACTGTACAGGGTTTCCGAGGCTGTAAATCCTTACGGGAGCAGAAAGCCTCATCTTTCTCCTGCGGAACAGCTGGTAGTTTCACTATTAATTAATAAGCATTTGTTGAATTCTATTTCATAAGAAAACAGAGCAACCCCATGTATTATTTTCTGGTTGCTTAAAAAAATACAAGTTCTGCTAAAAATAAAAGGTTTAAATAATCTAAATTTCAAACTTACTGGAACTGCGGCAGGTACATGCACATTAGAACTTGTAATTGATGCAGGGATAGCAACAGGCATGGTTTGTCCATTTGGAAGATGTAACAGAAGAGGAAATGGGCCCGGTACAGGGCTAAGAGAAACAAAAGAAACCCATATTAAAACATCTGTTAAAAACACAAAAGTATTTTCACTCCTATTATTGTGCCATTTTAAAAATAAATTTCCTACCGCAAACGAAGTACAAAATTCCATTTTTTCCATTGCATCTTTAATGAATAATTTATATGGTAGTGTAAAAATGGGGGAGAAATGGAACATGTTATGTTACTAAGGACATTTCCCAATTGGCAAAACAACAAAAATTCTCATCAGAAAGCTCTTAAGAGCTTCCAGTAAGAACTGAAAGAAATGTCCTTTGGTAATGACGTAATTTAAGCATTTTTGTATGAAACATGAAAATAAGACACCATCTTAAATTGATGTTCTATAATGATTTTTTAAATAATAAATTCTATTTTAAAAAATATGAATTGGAAAGAGAGGTATATCAGCATCCTTAAGAGAGCTTTATTTATTATACAGTGGAAATTGTTCAACTTCGATTGAATGATTTTTTTTTAAAACTAACAAGTATGATGATTTGTTTTTAAGATGTTTAGTTTTCAATGTACTTAATATACATACATACTAAGAAAACTATCTAAGTACTGTTTCTAAGAGCCAAGGCATGAATATTATTACTAAAACACAAACACACAAAATGAATGCTTCCTACGAGAATTGTTTTATCATCAGTCCACATTACTTACACAATTGGCCTATTGGAGGATGGTGCCTGGGTGATTACAGTACTTGAGGTTGGTGAGGGTACTGCCTGCTGAATAATTACACTGGAATCAGAACTTGTAAGCAGCACATTGGGGACCTGTAATGATGCTGGCCGGACAATAGCTGATGTGGGCTGTGCAGTTTGTGCCAATGGTACTTCCTATTTAATAGGGGGATAGAAAAAGAGTACAATTCATGTACCTTAGTGAACAGAAAGTAACACATCTCTAAAAGCACTCATAATACTTAATATCCCCATTCGAAACTACCAGCTGTTCTGCGGGAGAAAGATGAGGCGTTCTGCTCCTGTAAAGATTTACAGTCTCGGAAACCCTGTGCAGGGTCACTATGAGTCAGAACCGACTCCACCAGCACATAACAACAACAAGAAGAGTAAATTAACTTATAGATCCTTAATTAAAATAAAAACTTAGAAGTAGCTGTAAAGGCTCAAATGGCATTGTTTAAATTTTAAAAATCAGAATGTACAACTTGATTTCTTTATAAATCCAGAAATAAGTTTAGGTAGAGCAACTTTGCTAGGATTCCATGAGACTGTTCATAAAATTTTAAAGTACAATTGATTCTCATGGAATCATAGGACTTAAAATCCAGAAGGAATCTGAGAGATTAACAACTCCCTCATTATGGGGAGTGCAGTGGGTCCATACAATAAGCATGGGACTATAAACCACAAGGTCCAGAGTTCGACCTGGCCAGCCACTCTTCGGGCAAAAAATGAGGCTTTCTGCTCCCTTGAAATTTTAAAGCCATGGAAATCCTATACAGGGTCACTATGAGTCAGAACTAACTTGACAGCACTTAACAACAATTCCCTCATTATACTATAAGAAGAGTAAACAGGTTCAAAGAGATTGTGTTAGGATTGATAGAAATTCAATTTAATAGAAATGCTTAGAAATTTTTAAAAGTAATAGAGTTATATTAATCTCAGGTAGTTATTTATGCTTTCTTCCTATATCAAGAATTTCTGTATCAAAGGCCAAGTAAAACTGACTATTTTGAATATATAATGTTGTTGTTGTTGTCAGGTACCATCAAGTCGGTACCGACTCACAGCAACCTTATGGCACAACAGAACGAAACATTGCCTAATCTTGGGCCAACCTCACAACTGTTGCCATGCTTGAGCCCGTTGATGCTGCTACTTGGCCAATCCATCTCTCTGGGAGTCTTCCTCTTTTTCTCTGACCCTCCACTTTACCAAACATATCCTTCTCAAGTGACTGGTCCCTCCTGACAATATGTCCGAAGTATGAGAGACCAAGTTTGGTCGTCCTGGCCTCCAAGCAGAACTCTGGTTTCACTTCTTCCATCACAGATCAGTTGGTTCTTTTGGCAGCCCATGGCACTTTCAATATTTTTCTCCAACACCATAACTCAAAAGCATCAATTCTTCTATGGTCTTCCTTAGTCACTGTCCAGCTTTTGCATGCATATGAGGTTATTGAAAATACCATGGCTTGGGTCAGGTGCACCTTAGTCCTCAAAGATCCACACATCTTT
>NW_006408612.1:6319175-6346655 GCF_000296735.1 Chrysochloris asiatica
GGTATTTGAAATGAACAAATCATTGATTTTGCAGAATCTATCATGTGATCTCCAGAATCATTTCTATCAGTAAGGCTGTATTTTCCAATCACTGATCCTTCCTCTTTGCTCCTAACCTTTGCATTCCAATCACCAGTAATGATCAATACATCTTGACTGAATGTTTGATCAACTTTCAGATTGAAGAAGTTGGTAGAATTCTTCTATTTCATCCTCACTGGCTTTAGTGGTTGGTGTGTAAATCTGAGTAACAGTTGTATTAACTGGTCTTCCCTGTAGGTGCATGGATATTAGCCTATCACAGACAGCGTTGTACCTCATGACTGATGTGGATATGTTCTTTTTGACAATGAATGCAACACCATTCTTCTTCCATTTGTCATTCCCGGCACAGTAAACTATGTGGTTGTCAGATGCAAAATGGTCAATACCAGTCCATTTCAGCTAACTAATGCCTAAGATATCGATGCTTATGTATCCCATTTCATTTCTGACAATTTCTAATATACAAAAGCAGTTATTATTAAAGTGAGCTCTTTCTTAATTAAAGGAACACAATTAGTAAGTCTGCCAGAACTTCAGAAGTGGTCTTTTCCCTAGTTTATAAATTAAGAAGCAAAACTTTTAAGGGCTTTACCCACTACTCCTTAACTATTGTTGCGGTTAAGTGCTGTTGAGATGGTTCTGACTCATAGTGGCCTTGTGTAGGGTTTCTAAGGAGAGGCTGGTGAGTTTGAACCTTGCAGTCCAGTGCTTATCCTAAAGTGTCACAGCATGACTCCTTAACTAGTTAGTATTAAATGGAGTTTATTGTGTTCTTTGAATTGGCCTTTACTGGCCTGCTGCCATGATTATTAAAGTCTTTATTAAGCTACACAGTAAAAAAGAAGTCGTAATACTGGAACATCATTTATGCAACAACTGTGAGAATTTCTTAAATAAACTTAAGGACTAACAAAAAGAGACAACAATAAATCAAAAAATTTTCTGATTATAATAAGTGCTATGAAGTTATAAATGGTGCAATCACATAATAAGTGATTACACCACACTTATTACTTCATAACACTTACCATAATCTGAAATTTTCTTGTTTGTTTATTGTGGAGTCCTGGTGTGACACTATAGGATAAACACTCAACTGCAAGGTTGGTTTAAACCACCAGGTTGGGGTTCAAACTCACCAGCTGCTCCTCAGAAACCCTATACAGGGTTGCTATGAGTCGGAACCAATTTGATGGCACTTAACAATAACAATCGATACAGTGAAAGACTGGGAGTGAGATGGAGTTAGTTGCACAGTGAGATGAGGTAAGTGTCTTTGCAAAAGAGGTATTTGTGCTAATACTGAAAGGCTAAGGAGGAGCACATTCTAAGGAAAAGGAAGCAGCACCAAGTGAAAACCTTTGAGGAAGGAAAACCTTGGAATATTTGATGAACACATGAGAAAGTAGCATGAGATGAGGCTGGATAAATGAAGTCAGATAACAAAGAGAGGTTACAGTTAGGAGTTTGAAATATCATAAACTATACAAAGGCAAACAAAGGACTATAAAGAAGAATGATATGAGTTAATGTATTAAAAATGACAAGAAAAACAACTTATAGAAAACAGTCTGGAGATGGAAGCAAGAAATTCAGTGAGATAGTAATTGTTAATGTTTGTTGCTGCTGCTTCCAATTCATACTGACAGTGTATGGAGTTTTCAAGTAGCAGCTGGTTGGCTTGAACTGCCGATCTTGCAGTTAGCAGTCTAGTGGCTAACCTACACAGTGTCATACCAGTACTCTAATTGTTAATGGTCCAAATTAAAAATGATGATTTTGTTGTTGCTGTTGTTATGTGCTGTGGAGTCGGTTCCGAGTCATAGTGACCCTGTAACGAGGCTGTAAATCTTTACGGGAGCAGAAAGCCTCATCTTTCTCCCGCGGAACAGCATGATGATAGTTTGCACTAAACTGAAGACAGACAGAAGATGATATATTAGGATAGATTCTAGTTTCAAAGTAAAAGGAAAGAAGGAATTAATGAACAACTAGATAAATGAAGGAAAATTAGCTGACAGTAAAGAAAGAATCAGGACTCTGATTTAGGCATCCTAAATTCTAAATGTTTGGTAGACGTAGAAACAATGTCAAAAATGAAATTCAATATGAATACAGCAACTGGAGAGAGATCTGGGCTGATCCAAATTTGAGAATTATCAACATGTTGTTGTTAGCTGTCAGTGCATAGACCCAATTCATTGTGATCCCTTGCACAGAGGAACAAAAAGCTGCCTGGTTCTGTGCCATTTCCATGAGAGGTTGCAGAATGAACTGTCGTGATCCATAGAGTTCTCACTGGTAGATTTTTGGAAATACATCTCCAGACCTTTCTTCCTAGCCCATCTTAGTCTAGAAGCTCTACTGAAACCTGTTCAGTATCATAGCAACATTCAAGGCACCAATAACAGATATGGAGACTCTGTATAGGTTTTCCCAAGCTTTAAATCTTTGAGGGAACAACAAGGGAACAGAAGCCTCATCTTTCTTCGGTAGAGTGGCTGACAGGATCAAACCGCGATCCTTGGGCTTTATTCAGATTGTATTTAAAGTTATGGGTCTGGATCAGCTCACCTAAGAAGATAATAGAAAAAGAGAAGAAAAGGAGGCCCAGAATATATATATATTTACTACTTGGCATGACTATGATCTGTCCAAAGGAAAATAGGAATAAAGAAATAAAGGAGGAATTACAAGAGGTGAAAATAGCAATGAAAAACAGGTGAAGGGGCTGGAATGCTTTCTAGGTAAAAAGATATTTGTAACAAAAATATAACAGCAATTCTAATAACTGTGATAACATGGAAACAATCTTTATGTCCAACAAGAATATCAGAATTAAATAAATTAATATACATTTATTAAAATTATGACTTTAGAGAGTTCTAATGACACAGCAACATGTTATTAATGCTGAGTATCTAATGCAAAACATTTATTCTAAATAAAAAATTACTTTTCAGTCTTACTTTGAGCTCCAAATTCATTAATAAGGTTATAGTTTTAAAATAAAATCATTCCAAAATAAAGACTACCATACTTTCTCTTGTGTCTCACGTGTATTCCCAAATAAATGTGTTCATTCTATGAAGTACTCTTGCATTTTTAAAATTAAAAAACAGATTTTTTTCATTGAAAAAGGCAAATATGCCCTTCTATTTTAAAATATATTAATTACAAATGTTACCAGGTGTCTGCCAAGTTTCTATGTTCAGCTATACCACACGCCATCTTTTGTAGCATTAGCTTTTTATTTTTTTACAAATAAACATGAAAAAACACATTTCTTACATAGCACAATCATCAAAATTTGGACAACTCAGAAAATGAAAAGAATCTACTTCTACTAATAATTTTATATTTTATAAACATTTCTGTTTAATATGGTAATTCTATTTACCAAATATATATTCAAATAATACAGCTTTATATTAAAAGCTTCTGTTAGCAGCTGGCAGAGGAATGTATTCCAAGATGTAGTTTTCTTCTGTTCTTACCTGTCTACTCTTTCTCCCAGTCACTTTTAGATTAGGAAGGCTACAAAGTTTTAATATGCATAATGAATGGTTATTCATTACAAAACTATAATCCAGGCAGACAAGGAAATCAAGATATCAAGAACCCAGGAATGGCCCTAAACTATCTACAAAATGCTTGAACTCAGTAACTTCATTTTCTTAGTAGCTTTGCTGGTAACAAAGATCCATTGCTAAGAATAAATCATTATTTCTTTAATCTTTTAAAAACCTGTGAAGTTTTGTTCAATTTTTAGTTTAATTAATCTTTTGTTGTTTACAAGTAGCAAAAAAATAAAACTGAGAGAATTAGTCTACGTTTTATATAATCAAACCAAACCAAATCTGGTGCTGTCAAGTCAATGCCAACTTATAATGACTCTATAGAATGAAGAATATAACTGCTGCCCATAGGGATATCCTTTAAAATACCAGTTTTATCTCACATGACTGCCATTCTCCCCTGTAATTTTTCTGTGTGTAATAAAAAAGCTAACTGCAAAGGTAGTCTTCTTTCCCTGAACTTTCCATAAATATTCACAGGCTAACTTTTACATATATAACTATTACAAGATGGCACTGAATTGTATACAATTTATTAAACTAATATTCAATGTAGGTTTAAATATTAAACTTTACTTGGGAAACCAACTTTTCTCCCTTAGTTTGTATTTACCCATAAATACAACTTTCTAACCTTTTCATCACTGGTAGTGGACTCAGGGTGAGGTAAAGGACTATCCTGGTGAGTTGTTTCAACAACAGAAGGCTCCTCAATTTTGTTTCTTATGATGGGTGTGGCAAGTGGGGATAAATCTAGAGGCATCTAAAATGCAAATATTTAGAAAATGTTAGAAGTTTAGAAATAATTGATCAGTAGAGCTATAATATGAAAGCAAAAAGGTTACAAACAATCATTACTATTCTCTAAGAAATGCTCTCTTTTCCTGTTAGCAACCTACTTTTTTAATGTCATCTTCTGATGCTTTCTTGAATTCATTCTCAAATGGACTTGCCAACTCATTAAACAAACCCACTTCTTCACAGTTTTTCAAGAATCTTGTTGGTGTTGGGGTCTGATCTGAAATAAATCCCAAGTAATCACATAGGTTTAAATATCATATAGAACTCTAAAATATAGCTAGTAAATTAACAAATTAGCAGGAGTGGCTCAGTGTTGTTAATTTTCTCTTTGGAAAGACCTCTTCCTTTAAAGCAAACAAAATTTTGTTAAGTTTTTGTTGCAGTTTAAGATAAATTCTCCAACTTTATGAACCACAGAGTATGAAAGAAGTTCCCCTTGCTCCTTAATCCACTCTTTCTGAGTAGCGGGTACATACATCCTCTACTTCAGACTGACTATTATCATTTGCACCGTGATAAGAATCTTTTTAAATTCACACTATTAAAAACTATGATTGTTGAAAATACATGCCATTTTGAAGAAAACTAGGACAAGAGCATGTATGTTCTCCTTAAACTGGCCCTTCCAGTAGCTGTTCATAATCTATTATGAGAGTGTAAGATTATGTAAAACAATATTTAGTAGGTAGATCAAAATACTACAAGGAAGAAAAGGAAAGTTTAAAAAAGAGCTCTTACAATAAACAAAACTTTACTACTATCATTGAAGTTAGTTTTGAATTTTAATGTATTTTATAAAGTTGGTACAAGGGAGTACATCAGAGTCACATAACCACAGAATGTTCTAAGCTTAATTTTTAGACAGCAAAGGAATAATCAACTCTACTTTTTTACAACTTAAACAGATTAACTACACTGGAATACCCAATCATGTTATGCACATTAATACGAGTGCTGTGTGTACGGTGCACATGCATTAGCTCTAGGCAAATTTCCAACTATGCCTATGTTGAATGAAAAACAGCAAATTTATTAACTTTTTTCCTTTTAAGTCTCATTGACTTATGGCTGTTTATTCACACTGATCAAAGTTAGTAGTACATTCAAATTCTAGTCACTTTAAAAATATAATTTGGGACATCACTTTTACAGGTCATAGCAGGGGTTAAGATTAAGCTAAATAAAAGTACTCTAGTTGAATCCTGGTTTAAGATAAAATGCTCACAAAGTCTTTTGTTTGAGATTGAAACTTGCATATTTATGAATTACTGTGTCTGGCCAGTAGGCATTATTTACTATTTTATCTCTTCCCTTTCCACACATACACTACGGATAGGTTTGCTATATATAAATACTTTTAAGACTAAAATGACCCACTTGTCACACACATATTAGATATAATGCTGATTCAGGCATTATTAACATTATCAGGATTACTGAAGGGATTCTACTATGTCATCATTTTACTTGCTAGCCTATAATACCTCCCCTTTACCCCCCAAAATCTCCAAAACTGTATTACAGTAAGGGCCTAGTATATATGCATCAGCTTAAGTCCATCATGACTGAATTAGTGAACTGAATATAATTTGACTCTTCTGTTCATGCCCAGAGGTCCTGGTGGCACAATGGTTAAGCACTCAACTGAGATCCAAAAGGTCAGTGGTTCAAACCCACTAGCTGCTCCTCAAGAGGAAGATATGGCAGCTTGCTTCTATAAAGATTTACATTCCTTTACATCTTACGGGGTAGTTCTATTCTGTTCTACAGAGTTCCTATGAGTCAGAATTGACCACTGTAGCAAAGTTCACTAGAAGGTTCTTAACTTGTGATAAAAGGATGGAAAGTATTTAAAATAAAAATTTAAAAACATACCATATTTCTACACAAATAATGTAATGAAAAGATCTTGGGGAGAGGGCACAGTTGGCAAAACTGAAAAAATATGGCAGTTATTTTTATCAATGATTACTGGACCCAACGGGCTTGAGAAGAGAAGAGTCAATATAAACACATTTAACATGCAAACTGCTTATAGCTATTTATCATAAAATATGTATCACACACATCATGCATTCTACTTATATAGTAACACTACACTACTTACCTCAATATATATTATAAAACTTATGGTCAGGTGCAGTCTTTGGATTTTTTTTTTTTTTAATAGTATTAAATGTAATATGATAGGAAAGCAGTTTTTAGAAACCAATCTGAAAACACTTCTTGAGTTAACAAATACAGAGAGGAAGAAAAGCCTCTAAGGTAGGAAGTTTCCGAGAAACAAAGCCCTCCATGCCTAGGAGAGCACAGTTTCCAGGCTACTGTTTTACTTATTTGTCTGCTCCCTAGTTTATGTATTTATCAATTTTGGCAGGAGGGGATTGTAGCTCTAAACTTATCTTACGTGCAATATTTTAAAGAAATGCATATATCCTGCTCTTCTCTAGTTTCCTCTTACTTACATAACTTGAAGACATGTTTAAAGTTCTCCTATATTGTTTCTATATAAATTGTTTATGATAAATGATTAACTATATTATCTTATTTTTTATGACAAAAAATTTGATATTGAAAGTGTAAGAAGAACTATCTAATAATTGCCTTATCATCTTTCGTGTGGCACTGTGGGTTAATGCGCTGGATTGCAACGTTGGTTTGAATTGCAAGGTTGAATGTTCAAAGTAACCAGCTGCTCCTCTGAAACCCTACACAGGGTTGCTATGGGTTGGAACCAACTGGACAGCACATAACAATAGCAACAATCTCTCTAAATTATTGCATATGACAATTGATCTCTACCTTGGGTAATAATTTAAAAGTATTAACAGTATTCAGGCATAATAGTAAAACCTAAGAGGATAAGCACTGGGCTGTTAAACACAAGTCCAGAGGGTCAAACCCACCAGATGCTCCTCGGAAACTCTCTACAGGCTCCCTGAGTCGGAACCAACTCAACAGCACTTAACAGCAATAAGCTTTCAAAGAGAAAAGAAGAATTTAATATTCAATTTGACATTTATGATTTGTGAATCTGTGGTTTTGCCATTAAAAGGTTCATTTTTATCTTATTAATTTATAAAAAATATATATAAATGCAGTGAAAATAAACATAGATGTGTGTGAATATATTTTTTAGAAACCAAAAAGGGCAGCTAATACAGCATGGAAGGACAATAAACCAATGCATGAAATTTCACATATTGTGAAAGAGAAATGATCTGCTTAGGTTAACAGTATATGTTCAAAGGCTCAACATACAAAAAAGCAATGATTAATATAGGTCCCTTTTACTGAGAGGAGTTTATTAACATAAGTGTTCATCTGAAAAGACATATTAACAAAATTCTAAAGAACACAAGTGCTAAGTGCTCTATCCCCAATAGGAGGAGCTTGATCATTTTGTATCTTCACACAGCATTGTAAACCAGGCTCAAGACAGGGAAAAGAAACATGGACAAAATATTCCATCTGTTCAATTATTAGTTAAATGTAAACTTTGGAGATGGTATGAATGTTCCCAAAAACTGACATTGAAATCTATACTTGAAAACTACACAAAATAAGTGAAATGAATGGTTGATCATTAGGAAAAATGGAAATGTAATGGGTAAAATACATGTTGCCAACATTTACTGCAAATGAAGTCACTGGAATATCACCAGACTATATTATTTACAGAGAATACACAAATATTTGTGCACAATCCAGGTGAAATATGTACATAAGCTATTAATAAAAGCATATACTAACCAGCCACAATGACACTGTCATTACGTGCTGGACCAAATTTCAGTGTCATCTCATGTTTATGTTTATGGACAGCCAAATGATCCTCGTTGGTAAAACGCTGTGGCAAAAAGTTTTAAAATATAGTTAAGATTTTCAATTTGATCAAATTAAGTAAAATGATAAGGAAATTCATTTCCACAACATGTAAAACCACCATTAACAGTGAAATAGCAGCTTGTTAACTATAAAAGAATCTATTATTGTTAGTATAGATATACTAGATTTCAAATAACCATACAGAAACCCATTATTTAAGTAATACTAAATAGTTCATATAACTCATTGAGATCATTTGGGGAAAAATACCCTTAGGCAAACAAACTTTACATGAACTTCATTTAGATGCTAAAAATAGAGAATTTTCTGTCATAGCACATTAGAAATATATACAAATATGGTACTGTATTGACCTAGAACTTCAAAAGCTACTTACCACTTTTTAAATGAGAATTATAAGATATAATTCCTGGATAAATTAAGAAATAAATTGTGTTTTTTATGCTATCATATTAAAGTAATAATAATATCCAGTGATATAGCAATACAATAATAAAGCAGTTCATTTTAAACTAAAATTAAATTTAATCTTAATTAAATTTTATCTTAAAATATCCAGTGATTTTAATCACTTAGTTTTACCACAGTATTCATACATCATACAAAAATGAAGCAAAATAAAGCTCTCCATCACTGTTTTCTAGAGTTAACTTGGCTAGGTACTGCATGTCAAAGGCAACACTTAAAAGACTGCAATGTGAGAAATGTATTGCTTAAGTATCTCCTGAGGATATCTGAATACCAATACTTGTGAAAGAATATTTTACAACTGAAACTAGGGAGCACATTTACATTTTTTGCTCTTCTACAGCAATGATTTTTAAATGCTAACTTAGGAGGTCTAAACTCACTCTCTAGCTATTTATAAGTAGGGATGTTAGAACTACATATATATTTGAAATTGGTTCCCCTAAACAATACAATGGATTCCCCTTTCTTGTGGTCCCTCTCTAGCCAAACATATAGTGTAATTTTTAAACAATGTAAATTTTTCAGTATGGTTTTTCAACCTAATTTTTTTTTTTTTAATGGATGACATTGAATACCTATGTCTTCCCTTGAGTTCCTGAGTGGTATAAGCACTCAGTTGCTAACTGTAAGGTTTGAGGTTTGAAGCTATTTAGAAGTGTCTTGGAAGAAGTGCTTGGTAATGTACTTCAGAAAAATCCACCACTGAAAATGACACACATAAAGTTGCCAAACTGTGGATCGACTCGAAGACAACTGAAAAAGTCATCCTTAACCCAACCCACCAGCCCTCTATAACCTGTGGAAGTAAAACACTCTCATTTGTGGCCTATTAAGCTCTGCACAGCACCTTGATTTTAGCACCTATCACAATGATACGGATTTTCATACTTTTGTTGTTGTGAAGTGTCACTGAGTCAATTCCGACTCACAGTGACGCTGTATAGGGTTTCCGATACTTTATTTCTCCTATGGAGCAGCTGGCAAGCTTGAACAGTGGACCTTGTGGTTTGCAATCCAGTGCTTATTGTATGGAGCTGTTGCACTCCCCTTTCATACTTTTAGGAAATAATAATTAGTGTGGTGCTGTAAGATAAAGGAGTGGACCACAAGGCTGATTTGAACTGCAAGGTCAGAAGTTCAAATTCACCAGCTGCTCCTAGGAAACTCCATACAAGGTCACTATGAATCGGAGCCAATTTGACAGCACTTAACAATAACAATAACAACAACTATTCAATAAATGCTAGCTGAAAGAATGAGCTCCTTACAACAAAATAATTGCATCTTAAAGAACAGCCTAAGGGAAGAAAGAAAAAGTTACAGACTGTTCACGTAGGTGAATTTTAATTTAACTTGGCTATATAAGGAGCTCTGGTAGCGTAGTGGTTACGAATCGGGCTGCGAACCTTAAGGTCAGCGGTTCGAAACTACCAGCCGCTCCGCGGGAGAAAGATGAGGCTTTCTACTCCCGTAAAGATTTACACCCTCGGAAACCCTGTACTGGGTCGCTATGGGTCGGAACCGACTCGATGGCACTTAACAACAACAACATATTTTGCTTTATCATAGTAAGTATAGCATAGCACTAAGTCTTTAGAATACTGCACATAACAATTGCCTATCACTATATGAACCCTCTTCAAAACCAGCTTGTACTCCAAATTAAAGGAGAAAGTTAAGATGCGGCAGTACCTCAGTCCCTTATTTATTTCTTCACTCTTGAAACATTTACTGAGCACAAGTTACAGGCCCTAGGGCTACAATCCAGTTTTTCCCCACTCAAGTGTTATCTTCCTTTTGATTTATCATTACAACAATTTCTCCCAAATTCTGGAGAATCAGTAGCAATGGTTCTCTGACAGACTACGGAATAACAAACCTATTGTAGAATGAACATATCTGTCTCGTTTACAGACATATTTCATTGCTTTTTATTTTGTAGTATCAGTTTTAAATGACTTACAGCTACACTTAAATTATCTTAGAGCAAGATTCATTAAACATGTGTGGTGCTGCAGGTTAATATGCTGGACTGCAAGCAAGGTCAGCTTGAACCAAAAGGGAAGCGGTTCAAGCTCACCAGCTGCTCCTCAGAAACTCTATACAGGGTCACAATGAATTGGAACCAACCTGAAGGCACTTAACAAATACAAACAAGGACTAGCAATGTGGTTTCTCCATTGAAGACAATCATTAAACATTTGTGAATGAATGTTTTAGTAGCAGCCCCAGATTTTAAAAACTCCAAAATCAGCATAAATAATATGTAAGAACTTGAAAAGATTTCACATAGGAATTTTATCCTACCACTATTCTGTTTCAACTAGTTTGATCAAAAATATGAATTGGGCTTTACTGTACAACACATGCAAAATGGCACTAAACCTAATTCTAAGTGAAAAGAAGCAGTTAGAAAGACTCTAAAAATATTCAGCATCATGTAAGCTATTAAGAGGCAACATAAGGGGCACACATACAAAATCTCATGCAGGACCCACATATCAAACTTATCTAAATGCTAGTTATAAGGGATTACTGATCATACAGTGATATTATTATATACATGGATAGCAACACTTTCCAATGTGAAGGAAAAATTACTGTGAAACTGACATGTGATATAGATGAGTTTGACCTTGGCTACCATCTAAGAAAGTATATTTACTTTTAACAAGAATCTTAAAAGACACTGTCAAAAAGAAGTCACAAGGAAAATTTATATATATTGAAATGTATACTTTTCCCAATAAATACTTAGCTACTACATGATAAGGAAATTTTTTGTAGAATCTATTTGGAATGTTTTATCAGACAAATTAAAATGACTATTCTAAAAAGTTAAGTTTTGTAGAAAAACTATAATGACATTACTAGTCCACTGAATTCATATAATTTCTTCTAGGCAATTCAAAGCACAAGCCCAGTGTAAAATGCTAACAGATGTGCACAAAAACATAACCAGACTATGAGCATACAGTTACACAGATACAACTAGTACACTGTATACTTCCTTCACTAGTTGAAGGACTCTGTGTTAATTAACGTCTATGGAAGTTACTGATCTGTGCAAATACTCACACCTCTTCATTAAATTTTAAATTCAATATAAGCTGAATGTTTAGAACCTTTGTAAAACTCTCCTCTGTCTGAATCTGAGGCAATAGGTAAAATAAGACTGATAAAACAACAACAATTATTAAAACTAAATAAGGGACACATGGATTTATCATACTTCTTTCTCTACTCTTATAGTCTGATACTTTCCATTAAAAAAACAAACAAAAAAAAACTAAGCTCATAAATATATTATAATACTTTTAAAATAAAAGCCCATTCAAAGACAACTGAAGATTTGCACAAAAACATAAACCAGAAATTATTCTACAGTGTTTCCCAAATACTTTTTTCACAATGAACCACAGGTTTATATGGTATACAGTGGTATGCAAGGGGTCTTCAAAAAGTTTGTGAGAAAATTACATTATGATTTAATCCCATTTTTCATGAACTTTTTGAAGGCCCCTCATATAAAACATAGAGTCCTGATGGAGCTCTAGGATAAGCACTGAACTGTTAAGTAAAAGCTCAGTGGTTCAAATTCACCAGTCACTCTTTGGAAACCCTATACTCAGACGGTTGCTATGAGTTGGAATCAACTTCATGGCACTTAACAACAACATTTAAAACATTGTGTTATGAACTGAATTGTGTCCCCCCAAATTATGTGTTGAAATTCTAACCCATGTATCTACAAACATAACACTACCTGGAAATAGGGGTTTCTTTCGTATGTCAATGAGTAAGCACTTAATAGTTCAGAGTTATAAAAGAAGATATACTAGATACAGAGGCAAAGACGTGGACAGATGTCATATAAAGTTAAACACACACAACAGCTGCATCTACAAGCCCAGGAACTCCAAGGATTGCAGGCTCCTGGAAACTGAAAAAGGAATTCTGGTAATATAGTATAGTAAATGTTGGGTTCCTAATTCATGGTTGGCAGTTTGAACTCACTAGTCACTCTGCTCCTGTAAAGATTACGGTCTGAAAAACCCAAAGTGAGCAGCAGTTCTACTTTGTCCTATGTTGTTGATGTTGTTAAGTGCTGTCGAGTCAGTTCTGACTCACAGCGACCCTGCATAGGGTTTCCGATGAGTGGCTGGTGAGCTTGAACCACCGACTTCGCAGTTCAAACTGACCTTGCAGTTCAATGCATTAACCCACAGTGCCACACCAGAACTCCACTTTGTCCTACAGGGTTGCTATATTTTGGAATTGACTCAGTGGTAGTGGGTAGAAAATGAAAAGTCAGCAGTTTGAACCAACCAATTGCTCCTCGGGAGAAAGACCTAATAATCTGCTCCTGTAAACAACAGTCTTGAAAACAGGGTTTCTAACTGGTTCTTCCAGGATCATTCATGGCTGAGGAAGTGAAACCAGAATAGACCTAAGATTTTTAAATTGGGGTGAACCCAAAATGTAAAAATAACAGGTTAAAATCCTGCTAGAAACTTAATCTCCCTCTTATAAAACATGAATAGCATACATGTTGCATACCATCTAAATCTCCTGCCCACTGGATTCTGAGCAGAATTGGGAACAGTGGTGTCCTGTTCAAAGGGGTCTTTGCGTGTCATTCTCCACAGTCCTGCCAATAGTACAATCTCATGCATCAGGCTCCAATAAGGGCTCACTATGCCTCCTCCCACTCTCCCATTCCAGGGTTATCATTCACTTTGGATCCATTTTTTGGTTTCATTTCTTCAACCATGACTAAATTAGTTCAAACTGCTTTGAGGTCCTGCTTGGAAACCCTAAGGGGCAGTTCTGTCACATAGGGTTGCTGAGAGTCAGAATCTACTCAGCTGCATCCAACAAAGAGCAACAGTAGAAACTCAAACAGACAAAAAAGGACCGACCCCTAGAGCCATGACTTGAATTCAGACTTCTAGCCTGAACTGTAAGAATATAAATTTCTGTTCTTTAAGGCATCCACTAGTGACACTTATGTTACAGCACCAGGTAACTGAAGACATACGCCATAAACACAGAAAAGCATATACATATAATAAAAACACATCTCAAAAACCAATTATTTACACTACTCTCTTAGAGTTACTCTTTTAGTTTACCTTAACAAATGCTAGCTGATATTCACTGAATTGATTCACAACTCAGTAATGGTCATGACATGACCTGCTATTTGAAAAACATTGTCAGGACATTTGTAAAACTAATTATGGGATAAAAATTCAGTTAAAAAAACAAAATTATTTTCTTTTAAAAGAAAAAAATGTATAGTATTAATAACTTCTGGAGTCCTGCTGTGCTGCTGCGGGTTAGTGTGCTGGACTGCAAGGTCAGCTTGAACCACAAGGTCAGCGATTTAAACTCACCAGTCACTCCTGGGAAACTCTATGCAGGGTTGCTACGGGTTGGAACAAACTCAACAGCACTTAACAACAATATGGTCATCAAGTCAGTGTGGTGCTTGCATAAAAGTTGAAAGACCAATGAATGGAAAATAACAGACAGTATAGCAATAGCCCAACATGTATAAATCATTTGAATTCAGTCTGGTAAAGAAACCAAGCCAATTTAATGGGGAAAGAAAAATCTTTTCAACATATGATGTAAGATATCTGAAAAAGCATATTGAAAAAAAAAAAAAAAAAACCCAAGAGCTTCACCCTTACCTCATAATATACACAAAAATTAATCCAAGATGGAATACAGAGGAAAACAAAGTAGAATTATCTTCGTGTCTTAAAGATAGGCAAAAGTTTTTAGACAAGCCACAGAAAGTAATAAAAGAGCTAAGAAATACATAGAGCTTTGTTAACTTTAAAAACATTTACTCATCCAAATACATTATGAAAAGTAATAAGGAAACCACAGGCTAAAAGAAAATTTTTATAAAATGTATCTAGCAAAGGCCTGGTATTCAGGATTTATAAAGAGCTTTTATACCTCAATAATTAGAAGACAAAACAACCAATTTTTTTAAATGGGCAAAAGATTTTAGGCACTCACAAAAGAAAGTACAAAAGTTCAATAAGCACACAGCGTTAATCGTTTCATTTGTCATCAAGGAAATGCAAATTAAAACCACAATGAGATACCAATGCACACACATCAAAGTGGCGAAAATAAAATAAATAAGTAAAAAACCAAATGCTGTCAAGGAAATGGCACAATAGCACCTTTCATCTACTACGGGAGGGGCTGTAAAGATAGTAAGTTGCCTCTCTTTGCCAGAAGGAAGATAGTCAAATTCCCCCAAATTAAGTATATATCTATCATATGATCTAGGCATTGCACTTGTAGGTATCTACCAAAGAGATAATAAAGTATGTACCCATAAAAGATTTGTACACAAAAGCTTACAGCAGCTTTATTGGTAACAACTAAAAAAACGGAAGCAGACCACTTATAAACAAGTGAACCAATAAATTGTAAAATAATGAAATACTATTCAGCAATGAAAAGAAGTTAAGTATTGATCATAAAACAGCATGGAGAAATCTCTAATTATATAGTGTGAAGCAGCCAGACAAAATTTCAAACAATATAATTCTATTATATAAAATTTTAAGAAATGTAAACAGTAAAATTTACATTTATGTAAATGTTAATTTTAATTTTAGGAAATGTATAGTGGTAGAAGGCAGATCAGTGGTTGCCTGAGGGGAGGTTAAAGAGGATATTTTGGTGTTCTGGATATGTTCCATTTCTTGATTGTGGTGATGATTTGATGATTTTATGTATGTATGTGTGTGTGTGTGTGTGTGTATATATATATATATATATATATATATATATATATAGAGAGAGAGAGAGAGAGAGAGAGAGAGAGAGAGAGAGAATGAGAATCTTGGTGTGGTGCTGTGCGTTAATTTGCCAGACTACAAAGCCACTTGAACTGCAAGGTTGGCGGTTCAAGCTCACCAGCTGCTCCTCGGAAACCCTATACAGGGTCCCTATGGGTCGGAAACGACTCAACGGCACTTCACAACAACATATATATATATATATATATATATATGTATGTATGTATATGTCAAAAGTTACCACACTGTATGCTATAAATTATCTACTGTTCACTATATATCAATTATATCTCAATTTAAAATATCAACAAAAAATAATGAAACACCTTAATACTTACTTATGACTTATACTCTGTAAATTTAGTACTTTGTCATTTTGTTACACCTTACCAACTTTTAAAAATTCTCCCTTACTGTCTATGGTTATTTTAGGAGTAGAATAATTATAATAGCAATATATTAATAATGGTCAGTTAAAAAAACACTAAAATATTTTTTGAAACTGCTTCCAAGCATGCTCTGTATTAAAGATGTTAGATTTAAAAGCATTAATACATTAGTGATACTGCCAGAGGTATATATCAGTTAATTTCATATGGTCAGTAAACAAAATTATTTTCATATAAGATAATGTATATTTCACTTCCAATTAGGCAGTTCATCAATAATTTTCCACCAACAATGGTGAAATCAGTGTACATTTAAACCTCGGACTTCTTTCTGTCTAGGCACCTTTGTATTGTAAGACTTAACTCCTCTGTTCCTCCATTTTACAAAAAGGTTGAGGGAAATCTTTTAGTGAGAACATAATCTGTCATAAGTGCTTTAATAAATATGAAATATACAAAAGTATGCAAAGTAATTTATATATTACCTGGCCACATCCAGGGGCAGTGCATAGAAAGGGTTTGTCATCACTCATATTCCACAGGTCCTTGTATTGCCTATAATACAATATTAAGAGATATTTTATAATAAAGGATAACTTAAAACGTAAAGCCCATGATTTAATTTTCACTAAGCTCATCATTTTTTGTATTTGAGAGCTGAAAAACAAATTACTGACATTTTGTAGTCTTATCTTCCATCCTCTTATATAGAGAGTAGTCAATACATTCAACACAGATTTTTCACTATAGAAGAAACATTAGGAATCCTATCAGGCTAAACCTTCTTGCTCAATGGGCTAAAAGTCTGAAGTGGCTTTAAAAAGTTTTTGAAAAAATGTAATGACAAGCTACGTAATAAAATTTTTCACAAACTTTTTGAGGCCCACTCTCATTTATAGTGAATAAACTGCATTCATTAAAAAATATTAAATGAGCAAATAATCTACAGTCTTTAAAGGACTGTATCATATAACTACGGAAATAAACTGTGGTAGTAAAGTTACTATCTCCAGGCCTAACCCCTCTCTTTAAGTTCTAGTCTAATATTATTAACTAATGACTAAACATTTGTATCTGGATCTAGCACCAAAACATCAACATATCTAAACATCAACATAGGCAAATACTTACATCCCCAAACTTATTCCTTTTCTTATGTGTGAAACACTATAGATCACTCCAAGGGAAATATGAAAATAAGAGAGAAACAGATTCCGGTCTCAGGGGATCACTCCGTAAAGTAGAGGATATATGATAGTGTTAACATAGCAAATTCTGATCTCTAGGTTTCCAGTTGCTTGCTGGAAATAGTCAATCTATAGCAAATGACTCTGCTTCTGCAATACTGCAATCAACTGACTTCTCCAGGGTAACACCCACTGCTTCATTAATTCCCATCTACATTATCAATTATCTCAGCTAAACTACCGTAGTGAGTTCTTTTCTGCCTTTCTTCCTCCTTCCTCTCCCCTCTAATTAGCCCCTTTATTATCCAATCTGTCTATAACAAACACATTAAGTTGTCTCTCTAATATGCATTCTTGCTGTCTTCCCGGTAAGAGATCCTCAACTTTATTCACAGAAGCATGTCCAGTCTCAGGCAAAGGCACATGCTTTTCTTATCATATAGTTGAAGGTAACCCATGGGAGAGTTCTTGTCATTAAGACAAGCAGAAGTCATCTGTGGGGATTTCTGGGAAAACTTCTCATTTATCTGAAAGAAGTTAAGATGAAGTTGGTGCCATTCACCTCTTTTTCTTGCTTTAAATGCTGATGAGTTGACTGGAGCTGTGGTACCCTATCTTATCAGGAGGTGATAAGCATGGGATGAAGCCAAAAGAATCTTAATGAAGCTACCTTTAGCACCATCAATAGTCTACATATGAATTCTGTGAGAAATATAAACCTGCTTGTTTAAGCTAATGCTTGTTCAATCACAAAATCCTATTAAAGTATTCCTAACTAAACTATAGTCCAGTACAGTGTCACTATGTCAGCCCCCTTAAACATGGCTTCTATTATAACACCAGCAGTGTACTGAACTACTTCATGTATTCCTAGTCATAGTCTTTGTAACTAGCAGCAAGCTTTTTTTTTCTAAGGGATCTGGGTAAGAGAAGGTGGGTAAAATTCTGATAGGATTATATGATTTAGGTAAGAGTGTTAACATGATTGTGAAAATTTGGAACTCTATACTGGTATAAAATAAGCCATCTCAGAGGCAGGAATGGGATCTCACTATCATCAAAGGAGAAGAGGCAGGAGTGGAGTGCTTCTTTTTGATTCAAAGATCCCTTATACACTGAACTTTGGTGATCCAGGGACAGAAAGCAATGACACCAAAGGAAGAGCAGAGGAGCAATAGCAACAGAACTTAAGAGCAATAGCATGAGACAGAGTAGTTGGTTTCCCAACCCATGAAATGAATGTCTTCCAGCAGGAACTTGCCTGAAATGTTTTTTAGGGGAAACTAGGTTTGCTCACCCATAGAGTTAGAACTGAGTGCCTTCAGGCTGAAGCTTATGGTGGAATGATGTGTTCTGTGGGTATTTATTTGTTGTTAAGTGCTATAGAATCGGTTCAGATCCATTGCGACCCTATATGTAGGGTTTCCGAGGAGCAGTTGGTGAGCTTGAACTGTCAACCTTGCAGTTCAAACCGACTTTGCAGTCTAGTGCAACAACCCACAGCACCACACTAGGACTCCTTGGGCATTTATTATTGTTGTTAAGTGCCATCGAGTCGATTCCGACCCACATCAACCCTGTATAGGGTTTCCAAGACGCAGCAGGTGAGCTTGAACCACCAATTTTGCAGTTCAAACGACTCTGCAGTCTGATGCATTAGCCCACAGTGCCACACCAGGACTCCGGCCCTAAAAGAGCTTTTTAATACTGGCCAGGCAGAGAAAGGCCTGGCTATGGGCATGGATGAGGAGAGGCTATACTGACTGGAATAATCAGGCCCAGAGCATTACTGACCCTGCAAAGTAACCTATCAACTTCCCTAATAAACCCCGTAACTGAGGATGACTGTCTTTGAGTTCTGTGCGGCCTTTGCAATGAATGAGTAAACCAAGATACGAAGTACAGAAGGTTGTGAGAGGATGCTTTGGTGCTCATTGTTTTTCTTCTAACATCCAACTGCTAAAAATTTTAAGAAGGTCCCTATTGTGTTTAGAAAAGACTCATCTGTCAGCTTGTCATACTGTGGTGGCTTGTGTGATGCTGTGATGCTAGACGCTAAGACACAAGTATTTTAAATACTAGCAGGGTCAACCATGGTAGACAGGTTTTGGCAGAGCTTCCAAACGAAAACAACAACAACAACGAAGACAACCAGCTAATATCACTATTAACCAAATTTACACACCAATCACTAAAGCCAATGATGATGAAATTGATGAATTCTACCAACTTCTTCAGTCTAAAATTGATCAAACATGGAATCAAGATGTATTGATAATTACTGGTGATTGAAATGCAAAGGCTGGAAACAAACAGGAAGGATCAGTAGTTGGAAAATATGGCCTTGGTGATAGAAATGATGCTGGAAATCACATGCTAGAACTTTATTAAGACCAATGATTATTTCATTGCAAATGCCTTTTTAAAACAACATAAAAGGCAACAATACACATGGACCTCATCAGATGGAATACACAGGAATCAAATGACAACATCTTAAAGAACAGACGGTGCAAAAAGTTAGTATCACCAGCCAAAACAAAGCTAGCGGCAGACTAGCTTGACTTGCTCATATGCAAGTTAAGGTTGAAGCTGGAGAAAATTAAAAGAAGTCCATGAGAGCCCAAATTTGATCTTGATTATTTCCCACCTAAATTTAGAGACTATCTTCAGAATAGATTTGATGCATTAGACACTAATGAGCAAAAGTTGGAAATACTGTGGATAACATCAGGAGCATCATATAGGAAGTAAAAGGTCATTACAAAGACAGGAAAGAAAAGAAAACACCAAAATGGATTATCAGAAGAAACGCTGAAATTTGCTCCTAGTGTAGAGATGCTTAAGTGAATGGGAAGAATAAGGAGGTAAAGAGCTGAACAGAAAACTTCAAAGGGCATCTAAAGCCAAGTATTATAATGAAAGGCGAAAAGGCCTTGAGTTAGAAAACCAAAAGGAAAGAATACACTCAGCATCTCTCAAGTTGAAAGAACTCAAGAAAAAATTCAATCCTTGAAATACTGAAGGATTCTATGGGCAAAATATTGAATGATGCCGAAATCATCAAAGGAAGATAGAAAGTATACACAGAATCACTCTACCAAAAAGAGATGGTGGATGATCAACCATTTCAAGAGGTAACATATGATTAAGAACCAATGGTACTTAGAAAGCCAAGCTTCACTGAAGGATGAAAAAAAAGTTCTAGGGACTGACAGAATACAAACTGAAATCTTACAACAAACTGATACATCATTAAGGGTGCCCATTTTTATACTTCTTTATTTCTGTGCTTTTGTTCTAACTCATCCCTCCAAGTTGCACAACGCTCCTTTTCCAAATTCTACGAATCTTTTAAGTCTGAGCTTAAAAGGTACCTCTTCAAAGAGTCCTTTCCTGATGATTCTAACTACATTCTGCTTCAATTTCTAGATCAGAATGCTACTATTAACACTTTTCCTAGTTGCAATTACTTCTATTTATATTATCTGCTTGATATAATCACTCTTAAATCTAATCCAACCTCATTTTATGAGAAAACTACAGCCCAAGTCACATCCTTTGTTAGTGGTATAGTTGAGACCAGAGTCCAAATTCAAAGCTTTTACTAGTTATTTTATGCTGTGTTCTCCTAATTCATTAAAAACTTTGTCAGAGGTTTGATATGCTTTTTTTTAATTCATTAATTAATTTTTTATATGCTTGATTTTTAAGGAGCCCATGATGGTTCAAAGCAGTCAATGCTTTTATGTTTTAAGCATGTACATAATAATCATTAAGAACATAAAGGCTTTTTCAGGAAGTCATAATTAACTGTCAAATTTGAGAAATATGCACACAATTTTTTTTCTTTCTCTGCTATTGTATCAAATAGGCTATAGATAACCCATTTATTTGTGGTACAAAGATGTAAACTTGGAGAAATTGATCTAAGGAGGTATTGCTACTTTTACTTTTGCTTTGCTTACCAAATAAAGATTCACTTATATGAATTTAGGATAAAATACATGCTACTACTCTGCCTCAGAATAATTAGCTATATAGGATGATCCCAGAGAAAATTACTTTCTTAAAACTATAAGGTTCTTTTAAAATTATACCTTGAAGAACAAACCCTAAAACATATAATAAAACTTGGTATTATGATTTCTAAATCCCCAAACGTAACTTCAAATGAGAATAATACAATAACTATATTAACTTTTCCCATTAGTTCTAAAAAGATCATCCCCGTAGTAATAAAAAGGTTTTAGCTGCACAAAATCTTGAAAGACTCTAATGGGTACTGTTCAGTAATTATACCTTCAAATGGTTAAGTTAACTAATTATAGGAGAGGGCTTCAAAAAATTCCATTATCTTTTCATTTCACTTTTCCCATGAATCTTCTGAAGCCCTCTTGTAAAGTATAATTTCAACTGGATGAAAGTATCAATTTAAAATTTGGGAAGTGCTAGAATATGTGGGCTTCATGTTTTTGGGCAGAAGTTTTCAGTATTTCTAATGCATTTTCAATTAAATATTCATAGATAAAATTATACCTTAAAACACATAAAAATAAATCAATTACTGGATCATACATCTAAATGTGAAAGATAAAAGTAATTGTTTCTAAAAGAAAAAAATAGGAACAATTTTTATGACTGGGATATACAAAATTTTCTTAAATAGGATACAAAAGATAATGTGCATAGAAAAAAAAAACTGATAGAACATATTTTACTCCACATTGTACATTTGTTGTTATTAAGTGCTGTCGCGTTGATTCCAATTCATAGAGACCCTGTATAGGGTTTCCAAGGAGCCACTGGAGAGTTTGAACCACTGACCTTACAGTCCAGTGCTTATCCTACACCAGGACTTTACTGTATATTTAACTCTATGTAAATTATACCTCAATAAAATGTAAAATAGTGAAGATCAAATAATGCATCTAACCAAATACTGAAAAATAAGAGAACATTAAGAGAACAACTGTGTAGGTATCTTCACCCAAATACAGTGTTCCAGGAAACACTCAGACTTTTTGATTTAAGCACAAAAACTACAGAAAAGGATGTCTTCTGGGGCACTATAGGATATGCACTGAATTGCTAATTATAAGGTAGGTGGTTCCAATCTACCAGTGGCTCCTCAGGAACCCCATACAGAGTTGCTATAAGTTGGAACCAACTCAATGTCACTTAACAACTACAGAAAGACAAAAGAATGAATATGTGTATCTAAAACTCTGTGAACTTTACAGAACTCTAAGTAGAGGTGAACTACGGGATTCAAATAAAGGGACATACAGCACACCAGTACGGAATTCTTTGATAGACAAGTCATACAACCCAAAAGTGAAAAAAAAAATTCTGCTCATATCTGATAATTTTTTTTTTTTTTAAAGCATTTGCCCTGCATTCATCACTTTTGACTTAAACTGTATTTCAGGTATCCAAACAGCTAGTATGTGGCACTGTAGGGAAAGAAATGGACTGCTAACAGCAAGGTCAGTGGTTCAAACCCACCAACCACTACTTGGAAACCCTATATAGAGTGGCTATGAATTGAAACCATCTCCAGGCACTTAATAACAACAAACAGTCCATAGACAAAAAGTTCTACCTAGAATTTCAATTAAGTACAGAAAGAAAGAAGTAAAAAATCACCAATTTAACACACAGTGAAATAACGGATCCAGGCCACTATCATTATAGTCTGATAAAACCATTAGGAGAAAAGGTTATCAGGAACTGAACAATGGCTGAATCAGGCTAATATCTGAACTAACAGGCAAGTCTTAAATTAATATTACTAAAGGAGTCTTCCACCATCATCTCATTTTGTCATCCTGTGGGGACCTGCATGATGCTGTGATGCTGGAAGCTATGCTACCGGTACTTTAATACTAGCAGTGTTAACCATGGAGGACAGGCTTCAGCTGAGCATCCCAACAAAGACTAAGAAAAAGGAGAGGCTGACTACTTCTGGATGTTTAGCCACTTAATACCTTAAGAGTAGCAGTGGAACACTGTCAGATAATAGTACTGCAAGGTGAAAACATTATGAGTAACACCAGAATATTATCAGGCTAATGCACTGGAATGCAACGTCAGTTTGAACCTCAAGGTTGTCAGTTCAAGACCAGCTGTTCCTCGGAAACCCTATACAGTGTCGTTACGAGTTAGAACTGACTCAGCAGCACTTAACAAAAACAACATCAGGTATCGTGCCAGAAGATGAGCCCCTCAGGTTGGAAGGCACTCAAAGGACAACTAGGAAAGAGCTGTCTTCTCAAAGTAGAGTGGACCATGATGACACAAAAGGAATAAAGCTTTCAGGACCTTCGTTTGCTGATGCGGAACAACCAGAAATGAGCAAAAACAAGTGTAAATATCCATTAATAATCAGAACACTGAATGTACGAAGTATGAGTCTAAAAAAATTGGAAGTGGTCAAAAATGAAATGAAATGCATAAAGATCAATATATTGGGCATTGGTGAGCCGAAACGAACTGGTCATTTTGTACCTGGCAATTATATGGTCTACTGCATAGTGGTTATGAATTGGGCTGAGAGCCTTAAGGTCAGCAGTTTGAAACTACCCGCTGTTCCGCAGGAGAAAGATGAGGCTTTCTGGTCCCGTAAAGATTTACAGCCTTGGAAACCCTGTACAGGGTTGCTAAGAGGCGGAACCAACTCCACGGCACAGAATCACTACCACCACCACCACTAAGCCAGAAACAGCAAATCCAAAAGAAATGGCAGAGAACATTTCAAGATTTATCTTAAAGTACAACATAGTCTCTGACAGGATAATATTCATACGCCTACAAGGAAAATCTATTGGAAACAAAGAAAGGGCCAAAATATGGCCTTGGTAATAGAAATAATGCTGGAGATTGCATGATAGAATTCTGCAGGATCACCGACTGAAGTCATTGAAAATACTTTTTAAACAACATAAATATCTGGACCTTACCAGATGGAATACACAGAAATCAAATTGACTACATCTGTGGGAAGAGACAGTACAAAAGTTCAAAATCATCAGCCAAAACAAGGCCAGGGCAGATTGGAACAGACCATCAATTATTCATATGCAAGTTCAAGCAGAAGCTGAAGAAAATGAAAACAAGCCCATAAAAGTAAAAATATGATCATGAAAATATCCCATCTGAATTTAGAGACTATCTCAAGAACAAATTTGATGCATTAGACACTAATGGCCAAAAATCAGAAGAGCTGTGGGATAATATCATGGACGTTATACAGGAAGAAATCAAAAGGTCATTAAAAGAACAAGGAAGGCAGACAAGAGTAAAATGGATGTCAAAAGACTCTGAAACTTGTTTTCCAGCACAGAAATGCTAAAACAAATGGAAGAAACGAGGAAGTCAAAGAAATGAACAAATTTCAAAGGGAAGCTTGAGAAGACAAAGTCAAGTATTATAATGAAATGTGCAAAGACCTGAAGTTAGGAAAACAAAAGCAAAGAATACACTCAGCGTTTTTCAAGCTCAAAGAACTGAAGGAAAAACTCAAGCCTCAACCTGCAATATTAAAGGATTCCAGGGGCAAAATGAACCCTGCTGGGACTCTGCAGGATAAGCACTGGACTGTTAACTGCAATGTTGCCAGTTCAAATCCACCAGCAACTCTCAGAAACCCTAAAAAGGGTCGCTATGAGTCAGAACCAAGTTGACAGCACACCGCAACAACAATATGGGCAAAATACTGAATGATGGCAGAAAGCATACACTGAGTCACTCTACCAAAAAGAAATGGTTGCTGTTCAACCACTTCACAGGAAGCCTATGATCAAGAACCAATGGTACTGAAGGAAGAAGACCATGCTGCTGAATGTATTGGCAAAATACAATGTTCCAGGAATTGATTTGTTGTTGTTGTTGTTAGGTGCCATTGAGTCGGTACCGACACATAGCAACCTTATGCACAGCAGAACGAAACACTGCCCGATTCTGGGCCAACCTCACTACTGTTGCTATGCTTGAGTCCATCGATGCTGCCACTTGGCCAATCAATCGCGTTGGGGTCTTCCTCTTTTTCTCTGACCCTCCACCTTACAAAACATGATATCCTTCTCCAGTGACTGGTCCCTCCTGACAATATGTCCAAAGTATGAAAAATGAAGTTTGGCCATCTTGGCCTCTAAGGAGCACTTTGGCTGCACTTCTTCCAAAATGGATCTGTTGTTTCTTTTTGCAGCCCATGGCATTTTCAATATTCTCCTCAAACACCATAACTCAAAGGCATCAATTCTACTGTCTTCCTTATCCACTGTCCAGCTTTCATATGCATACGAGGTTATTGAAAACACCATGGGTTGGGTAAGGTGCACCTTAGTCCTCAAGCTGACATCTTTCCTGTTAGTTCCAATTTCCCTAGAGTCATACTTTGTACATTCCATGTTCTAATTATTAATGGATGTTACAGCTCTTTCTCTTCATTTTGAATTGTGTCCCATCAGTAAATGAAGGTCCCGCAGGCTTTTCTCCCACTGGCTTTACTCCATTCACATCATCATGGTCAACTCTACTTTGAGGAGTCAGTTCTTCCACAGTCATATTTGGAGTGCCTTCCAACCTGAGGGGCTCATTATTTGGCATTATATCTGACAGTGTTTTGCTGTTATTCATAAGGTATTCAGTGACTAAATGTTCGGAGTAAAGTTTTAATAAATGTAATAGAGAAACGGCTCCAACCATACATTGACAGAGAACTTCCAGAGGTTCAAGTCAGATACAGAAGAGGATGTGGAACAAGGGATACCATTGCTGATGTCTGACAGATCTTGGCTGAAAGCTGAGAATACCAGAAAGATGTTTACCTGTGCTTTATTGACTACGCAAAGGATTTTCAATTGTGTGGATCATGACAAGCTATAGACAACATTGCAAAGTATGAATATTCTGGAACACTTAATTGTGGTCATGAAGAATCTGTACATAGACCAAGAGGCAACTGTTCGAACAGAATATGGGAACACTGAATGGTTTAAAATTAAGGTGGGTGAAAGAAAGGTATTCTTCCACCATACTTATTCAACATGTATGCTGAGCAAATAATCTGAGAAGTTGGGTTATATGAAGAAAAACGTGGCATCAGGATTGGCAAAAGACTCATTAACACAACCTGCGATATACAGATGATACAACCTTGCTTGCTGAAAGTGAAGAGGACTTAAAATACTTACTGATGAAGATAAAAGACCACAGTATTCTATGTATGTTGCATCTCAATGTAAAGAAAACAGAAACTGGCCCAATAAACAACATTCTTATCAATGGAAAAAAGAATGAAGTTGTCAAGGACTTCATTCTTCTTGGATCAACTATCAATACTCAAGGAAGCAGAAGTCAAGAATCAAATGACGTATTACAGTAGGCAACTCTGCTGCACAAGACCTTTTTAAAAGTGTTGAAGAACAAAGCTGTCAAACTGGACAACTAATGTGCACCTGACCCAAGCCATGATATTTTCAATAACCTCATATGCATGCGAAAGCTAGACAGTGAGTAAGGAAGACTGTAGAAAAATTGATGCCTTTGTGTTATGGTGTTGGAGGAGAATACTGAAAGTACCATGGGTTTCCAAAAGAACCAACAGATCTGTGTTGGAAGAAGTACAGCCAGAGTGCTCCTTGGAGGCCAGGATGGCCAAATTTTGTCTCTCATACTTGGGACATATTGTCAGGAGGGACCTCTCACTGGAGAAGGATATCTTGTTTGGTAGGGTGGAGGGTCAGAGAAAAAGAGGTAGACCCCCAAAACCCCAAGTACCAATACTGAGATGGATTGGTAAAGTGGCAGCATCAATGGGCTCAAGCATGGCAACAATTGTGAGGTTGGCCCAGTACTGGGCAGTGTTTCTTCTGTCGTGCATTGGGATGCTATGAGTCTGTACCAACTCGATGGCACCTAATAACAACAACTATAGACAAAGAAGCTATGGTAGCATATTGGTTGTGAGTCGGGCTGCTAATCTCAAGGTCAGCAGTCTGAAACTTTCATCTGTTCCACAGAAGATGAGACTTTCTGCTCCCGTAAAGATTTCCACCCTTGGAAACCCTACACAGGGTTTCTAGGAATCGTATCCAACTCCATGGTACACCACCAAAACCACCACCACTATAGAACAAAAGCAATTTGAGAAATGCTAGTGAACATAGGAGGTTTTCTAAAGGAGGACTTTTCAGAGACTTTAACATGCTCAAATGAAATGCCTAGAACATCAAGAATATAGCATTTTTTTGGAGAACAAACAAGATGGCGGATTGGGTGGACGTATAGCAGAGAGTTCCGCCAACAACAACACAGAATACCC
>NW_006408612.1:6349745-6377186 GCF_000296735.1 Chrysochloris asiatica
AACAAGTTATATGAATTGTTGAATGTGAAACTGATGATGTGCCCTGTAAACTTTCACTCAATCCACAATAAAAACCTTAAATTAAAAAAAAAAACGAATATAGCATTTTTTACAAAATCTACTTGCCATATGAACATTTTTTCACAGACGATTGCACATGACTAGTAGTATTTGAAACTCAAGGAATACAGTAAAATGAATTCTAATCTCTAGTTCATCATTTAAAAATATAATAGAAGTATCATATAAACTACACATAGATGTTTTATTATTTGTGAATAAACAACACTAAAATACATATCTAGAAACAAAAGATGAAAATTTTTATAACTGAAAATATGAAAAATGACTAAAATTACTATGCATATGTACCTGGCAGAATTCACACGTAACTTGAATTTCATAAGTTGAATAACTTATCACATCCTCGTTTTCACGGCAAGAATACTGAAAAAAAGAAAGTGGTTTCACAGTTAGAAATCATTTTGAAACAGTATGAAATATATACACTCAAATAATTACTGTATTACCCTGTGATTATTCAAAAACTCAGTTTCAACTAGCTCTATAGACACTGACCTTTTAAAAATACATATCATGGTCATTTGTAGTTCTCTATGAAGTTAGTCCAGAAGATCATAGGTTCTTTCAGGTTATATTTTTGATCATGTACCTCATTTATTCTCTTTATCTACTCAAACTAAAAATGAGGAGACTGAGGTCCCAAAGGTAAAATGACTTACTCCAGTTAAAAAGTTAGAACAAGAATATTGTCTGTTTTTACTTAAATTGTGCTCTCCAGCTGTTATGCCTTATTATGAATATCAAGTGTTAGTCTTGTTACTCTACCAACTACACAAATTTTATGTAAACCATTGTTTTTGATAATACAGAAAGGTCTTTCTGAAAACTGGAACTTTTACAGAGCTATCAGACAAACTCATTAACAAAAAGAATCAAACATTTATGAAATGCCAGCAAAAAAAAGAGCCTAGAAGAGACTTTAAATGAGATAAATAGAAGAATATGGCAGAAATTAAATGACAAGCATATCTTATAACTGAAAATTGATATAAAAAATCTAATATCCCAAAAAAGAAAGGGTATCTGCTCAAGAAGCAGGCCAGGCAGGATGTTTGATAGGCAGCCCATTATGGATAGAATCAGAGTTAGGGCAGGGCAAGAAGGTGTCCTACACACACAGACACAGAATACACACACACATATATACATCTGCATACACGTACACATATACACACACACATATGCACATATACACATATATGTACACATACATACACACACACACACACATATATATGTGTATATATATTGCTCTGGTAGCGTAGTGGTTATGCATCGGGCTGTGAACCTCAAGGTCAACAGTTAAAAACTACCAACTGTTTCGCAGGAGAAAGATGAGGCTTTCTGCTCCCGTAAAGATTTACAGCCTCGGAAACCCTGTACAGGGTCGCTATGAGTCGGAACCGACTCCACAGCACACAGCCACCACCACCATGCTGTTATTAAGTGCTGTCGAGTCAGTTCCTACCCATAGTGACCAAAGAGAAACTGGTGAGCTTGAACCACCGATCGATCTTGTGGTTCAACCAACTTTGCAGTCCAGTGCATTAACCAAAAAAAAACACACCAGGACTACACACACACATATGGTGCTGTTTATATACTACAGCAAAAACTCTATTATGCTGCAAATACACACACACACACACACACACATATATGGTGCTGTTTATACTACAGTGCCATACTAGGAATACCTGTGTGTGTGTATTCCTGCAGGATAAGCACTAGACAGCTAACCAAATGGTCAGTAGTTCAAACCCATCAACTGCTCCTTGGAAACCCTGTACAGGGTTACTATGCACTGGAACTGACTCAATGGCACTAAACAACTACATATATATACATACACACACACACACCACACATACATGTTGTGATGCTGTAGGATAAGAACTGAACCACAAGGTTGGTTTGAACTGCAAGTCGGAGGTTCAAACTCACCAGCTGCTCCTTGGAAACCCTATACAGGGTCACTATGAGTTGGAATGACTCGACAGCACTTAACAAAACACACACACACACCTTATTGTTAGCTGTCAAAGAGTTTGTTCCAACTCACAGCAACCCTTTGTACAACAGCCACTTTCAGTTATTAATGGATGTTTATAACTGTTTCTTTTCATTTTGAGTTGTTATATCAGTAAAATGAAAATCCTCAAAGCTTTGTTCCATTTACATCATTAAGACAGACTCTAAACAACCCAGAAGTAAAGCGATCCACATATAGCCAGCCGATCTTTGACAAAGGGCCAAAACACATCAAATAGAGAAGAGACAGTCTCTTCAACAAATACTGCTGCAAAATTGGAAATCCACTTGCAGAAAATTGAAATAAGACCCATATCTCAAACCATATAAAAAACAAACTCAATGTAGCCTAAAGCCCTAAATGTAAAACCTAGAACTATAAAGACCATCAATGAAAAATAAAGAAAAGTTTAAGGGGCTCAGATTCATGGTATAAATACACTATCAAGCATAATTAAAAATACACAAACAGCAGAAGATAAAATAGATGACTGGGACCTCCTAAAAATTAGACACTTAAGTGCATCAAGATTGCAAACAAGTAAAAAGAGAGACCACAGATTGGGAAAATATTTTTTGCAATGATCTATCAGAGGAGGGACTAATCTCTAAAATTTACAGAAAATGACAACGTAAGACAACCACAAATAACCCAAGTAAAAAATGGGCAGAGGACATGAACAGACACTTTACTGAAGAAGATATTCAGGTGGACAACAAATATATGAAGAAATGTTTGTGATCATTAGCCACTGTTGTTGTTGTTAAGTGCCATTGAGTCAGTTCTGACATACAGCGACCCTGTATAGGGCTTCCAAGGAGTGGATGGTGAGCTTGAACCACCGACCTTGAGGCTCAAGCTGGTTTTGCAGTCCAGTACATTAACCCACAGTGCCACACCAGGACTCCATTGTTATTGTTGTTGAGTGCCGTCAAGTCGATTCCGACCCAAAGCGACCCTGTACAGGGTTTCCATGGAGTGACTGGTGAGCTTGAACCATAGACGCAAATCAAAACAAGGAGGTATCATCTCACCCCAGCATTAACAGCAAAGTGAAAAAAACAAACAGAAAACAACAAACACTGGTGAGGGTGTGGAGAGACTGGGACCCTCATATATTGCTACAGAGATTGTAAAATGGCGCAACCATTGTGGAAAAGGGTATGGTGCACCCTCAAAAAGCTGGAAACAGCAATACTGTATGATCCAGCAATTCTACTAGATATATATTCCCAAGAAATAAGAACCACACACGGAATATATGTAAGTACACCCATGATCATTCACTGCAGCACTATTCACAATAGTAAAAAGATAAGACAGCCTAAGTGCCCATCAATGGGAGGAATGGATAAACAAATGTTTGTACATATACAATGGAATACTTTGCAATAGTGAAGAAGAACAAGGAATCTGAGAAACACCTTATAACATGGATGAATATGGAGAACACTGTGCTGAGTGAAATTAGTCAATCAAAAAAGGGCAGATGTTGTATGAGACCACAACTGTAAAATTTTTCATGCTAAAAGGAGCATTCTTTGATGGTTACCAGTAGGAGGGAAGGGAAAGTAAATCCACTGGCTAGACAGTAGATAACATGTTAATTTGGGTGATGGGGAAGGCAATATATAACAAGAGGGAAGTTTGCAGAAGAATAATGGAGACAGGTGAAACACAGGGACGAAATGCAAGGATTAAAGGGGATAGAGGTAAATACTGTTACATACACAACCCTACAGCAGCAGTGTTCTACAGGTAGATACATGGACAGATACACAGACTGAGCAGGTGCATGAGGGAGGGTGAGAGTATAAGGGTTTGAAAGAGGATATTTGTACATAGGCATTTACCTTGCGGCAAATATACCTATGAAGGTGGTGGCGGAGCACACAGGGAACAATAATGAAAACTTCTTAGACATTACCAAATACCTCGAGGCAACAAACTGCTGGGCTTTGGAGCTCAGGACCATAGTCTCAGGGAACACCATGGTCAACTGTCGTAACATAGTCCACAAAGACAATGTCCTACATCTTACTTTGGTGAGTTATGACTGGGATCTTAAAAGCTCAAAAGCGGCCATCTAAGGGGCAACTAGTAGTCTCTCCATGTGCAGAAGAAAGAAGAGTGATGAAAACTGAAGATGCTTGGACTCAATTAGTCCAGTGGAACACGTGAACACCAATCTCTATAACACTCTGGATAGCGTGAGTGAAAATGTGGAACAAAGCCCAAAATTACAAATAAAAACAAAATGGGCTTACTGCTAAGAAAGAGACTGGAGGAACCCGAAACTATAATCCTTGACCATCCTTCACGTCGAGAAAAGAACTTACCCTAGTAGCCCAATCTTCAACCAACTGGTAGACAGGATTATGTTGTTGTCAAGTGCCATCGAATTGATTCCAACCCATAGCGACCGTGTATAGGGTTCCCAAGCAGCTGGTGAGCTTGAACCACTGACCTTGCTATTCAAACGACTTGCAGTTTGACGCATTAGCTCACAGTGTCACACCAGGACTCCAGATAGGAATATAGAGGGAACAATACTAGCAAGACATACTCTCCATGGAATGATCAACCATTCAAAATCAAAAGGACACAGTTCAGAAGGGCTGGGAAGGAGGGTGGAATGGAAATAAGAACCATTAAGAAGGAAATGGAATCACTGTTGTTACATGGAAGGGTTTGTAACCATTGAGATGAAACAAACTATATGATTCGCTGAATGTAAAACTGATCTCAATTGACTCAATTCACAACAAAAACTTCAAAAAACAAAAGATAAGACTCTGAGGAAGCAGCTCTTCTCTAGTCATATTTCCAGTGCCTTTCAACCTGAGGGATTATTCATCTTCTAGCACTATGAGGTGCTATTCAATAGATTTTCGGTGGTTAATTTTTCAGTAGCAAACCACCTCATCCTTCTTCCTAGTCTGTCTTGATCTGGAAGCTTCACTGAAACCTGTCCATGATGGGTGATCCTGCTGGTATTTGAAATACCAGTGGCATATAGTTTTCACTATCAAATACAAACCACAAGATTACAACAAACTGATAGACAATTGGTATGTGGGTATATGTAAATATATGTATGTTGCTGTTTTTGTTGGTAAGTGCTGTTGAGTTGTTTCCAATTCATATTGACGCTGTACTACAGGGGTTTCAAGGAATGGCTGGTGGGTTTGAACTGTCAACCTTGACGTTAGCAGTCCAGTGTTTATCTTACAGTGCCACATCAGGGTTTCATGTATATGTGTGTGTGTTTATAAATACATACATGTTCTTGTATGTGCATACACATTATATAGGCATACACACATATGGAGTTCTGAGTGGCGCTACAGGATAAGCACTGGATTGCTAACTGTCCAGTTAGTACCAGTTTGTACTGCTAATCCAGTAGTTAGAAGTCCAGTGCATATACACACACATATAGACATGAAATCCTGGTGTGGCACTTACTGTAGGACAAGCATGGACTGCTGACTGCAAGGTCGGCAGTTCAAACCCACTAGCCACTCACAGGTTCACGAAAAGTCAGAGAAGACTTAACTGCAACTTAACAACAATCACAACTGGAACCGACTTGACAATCAACTTAATACACAAACACACACATGCACACATATATACACATACACATGAGAAAGGTCTCAAAAAGTTAGTGGAAAAATTTCCCCATTTTTTCATTCCATTTTTCCATGAACCTTTTGAACCCCTCTCATCCACAGAATGAATCCATAGTAGAAGATGAGATTTGGAGACACTGGTGTGAAGTCATGGCTTTTAATATAAATAAATAAGGATACAGATATTAATGTTATTAATTAAATATAATATTGATGTATATGTAGGCATATGTTGTTGCTGCTGTTAAGTGCCATCTGACTCATAGTGACCCTGTATAGGGTTTCTAAAGAGCAGCTGGTAAGAACCGACTCCAGGGGATATAACCACAACCACCACCATACTTACATAGTTTCAGTATCTCCTCCTGAAAAATACTTTTTAATTAGCCAAGATAAGAGAGTAAATTTAAAGTACACAAGTCTGGCAAATAACACCTAAATCAAGCGACCAAGTTAATGTTGTTGTTAAGTGTCATCAAGTCGGTTCTGACTCATAGCGATGGTGTATAGGGTTTCCAAAACTTTAAATCGTCACGGAAACAGAAAGCCTCATCTTTCTCCCAAGGAGCAGCTGGCAGTCTCCAACTATGGACCTTGTGGTTCCCAGTCCCATGTTTATCCTACAGAGCCATGGGACTCCCAAGTTAATATTGTTGCTGTTGTTAGGTGCCATTGAGTTGGTACCGACTCATAGAGAACCTATATGTAATAGAAAAAAACACTGCCTGGTCTTGCACCAACCTCACAATCATTGCTACTTTTGAGCCCATCGCTACTATCACTGTGCTAATCCATCTTATTGGATGTCTTCCTCTTTATCTCTGACCCTCCATTTTATCAAACATGATCTCCTTCTTCAGGGACTGGTCTGTCCTGACTATAATTCCAAAGTATGAGAGATGAAGTCTAGTCATCCTGGCTTCCAGGGAGCATTCTGGCTATACTTCTTTCAACACAGACTGGTTTGTTCTTTTGGCAGTCCATGGTACTTTTAATATTCTCCTCTAACACCATAGCTCAAATGCATGAATTCTTCTATGGTCTTCCTTATTCACAGTTCAACTTTAGCATGCATATAAGGTTACTGAAAATATCATGGTTTGAGTTAGGCACACCTTAGTCCTCAAACATCTTTGCCCTTGAACACTTTAAAGAGGTCTTATGCAGCAGATTTGCATAACATAATATGTCATTTTATTTCTTGACTGCTGCTTCCTTGAGTACTGATGGTTGATCCAAACAAAATGAAGTCTCTGACACCTTCAGTCTTTTCCCCCACTTATCATGATGTTATTTATTGGTCCAGTGGTGAGGATTTTTGTTTTCTTTACATTAAGAGGCATACCCTTACTGAAGGCTGTGGTCTTTGATCTAGATCAGTAAGCATTTTAAGTCCTCTTTACTATCAGCAAGCAAGGCTGTATCATCTGCATATCTCAGGTTGTTAATGAGTCTTCTTCCAATCCTGATGCTATAGTGTTCTTCATATAACCCAACTTCTCAGATTATTTGCTCAGCATACAGAATGAATAAGTATGGTGACAGAAAACAACCCTGAAGCACACCTTTCCTAATTTTAAACCATTCAGTGAACCCTTGTTCTATTTAACAACTGCTCCTTGGTCTATGTACGGGTTCATCATGACCACAATTAAAGTGTTCAGCAATACTAAAAAATCATGTGCCTCTGATAGGGTATAACGAGAAGGACACAGACTCACTTCTATGATAATCATGCCAAAGATACATAATCTGAATCGAATTGCTCACTGGAATCACATTATTATATGAAATGTTGTTGTTGTTAAGTGGTGTTGAGTTGGTTCCAATTCAGAGATCCTGTATAGGGTTTCCAAGGAGCAGCCGGTGAGTTTGAACCACAGACCTTGAAGTTTAAACTGATCTTGTGGCCCAGTGCTTATCTATCTCCAAATTGAGATGCTGTTAAGTGCTGACTAGTCAGTTCAAACTCATAGCGACCCTATATAGGGTTTCCAAGGCCTTAAATCTTTGTGTAGCAGAAAACCTTATCTTTCTCCTGTGGAGCAACTGTTGAGCTTGAACTCTGGCATGTTGTGGTTCACAATCCAGTGCTTATTATATGGAGTCACCGCACTCTCCAAATGTTGTTGCTGTTAAGTGCCATCAAGTCAGTTCCAACTCATACCAACCCTGCACAGGGTTTCTGAGGAGTTTGAACTGCTAACTGTGTGGCTCAAAGTCCAGTGTTGATCCTCAGTGCCACACCAGAAGTCCACGCTCCCCATAGTTCTATAAAACAACTGGTCTATAATCTTCAAAAGTGCTAAAGTTTCCAAAGTTAAGATTGAGGAACTGTTTCAAATTTTAAGACTGACAGGAAATGATGACTAACTGCAATGCAAGATTCTAGACTGGATACCTTTGTCATAAAGGGCGTTATAGGGACAACTGGCAAAACTTAAATATGACCTGCAAATTGGATGATACTATATCAGTGTTAGGAGTCCTGGTGTGGCGCTGTTGGTTAATGTGCTAAATTGTAAAAGTCAGCTTGGACCAAAGGGCCAGCGGTTCAAGCTCACCAGATGCTCCTTGGAAACTCTGTACAGGGTGACTATGAGTCAGATGCCGACTAGATGACACTTAGTAACAAGTAAGTAACAATATATCAATGTTAATTTTCTGATTTTCATAGTTATACTATGGAATGTCTTGTAGAAAATAAATTATTTGAGGATGATGGGGCTTCATCATAAATTTACTTTTTAAGATTTTGAATTTAAAAATATTAAAAAGTGGTCATTTTGCAGGCGGCTGTCACGGGGACTGGAAGTGGGCACTGTGGCACCAGGGCTTGGAGGCAGGATGGGAGCATGGCGAGTTGCAGCCAGCTAGGTCTTGACTCCACTAACCGGGACTCCAAGTGACCTAGAGCTGGGACTTTATGCAGCACAAAGAAATGTAGCTCTGTGACTTGTAATGTGAAGCATGTGGACAGGCTCACGCCACGTCATTTAGGTGCTAAGAGATGGCATGTATGGGGCTCAGTCTGGCCTGAGAATCGGGTGCTGCTGGCACTGGAAGAGTCGATTCTGACACCCGGGCTCCTGCTTTGAACGGGCCTTCACGTTCAGCCACCTCAGTCCAATGACTACGCAAAACCATTTCTTTTCTTTTAATGATGGGTATTGGGAAGAACACTACATCTAAGTCAATGGAGGTTGGGAGTTCCACAGAAGGCAAATAATGAAGATGAGGTGAAACACTCTTCTGGTGGTGATAAACGGAGGTGCCGCATCCAGCAGAAAACAGGACAGTGAAGACACCGAGCTCATTTGGCCACAAATGGCAATTTATACCACCAAAAATGGCATCGCAGAAAAGAGCTCTCTTGCAGAGACCCTGGATAGCACCGGCAGTTTAGACTCCCAGTGATCAGACATGATTTACACCACAGATGATGTTCCTCCCTGGTACCTGCGCATAGTTCTGGGGTTACAGCACTACTGGACCTGCTTCAGCAGCGCAATCACAGTACCTTTCCTGCTGGCTGAAACCATGTGTGTGGGGTATGACCAGTAGGCCACCAGCCAGCTCATTGGGACCACCTATCTTCTTCTGTGTGGGAATCACAAACTTGTTACAGATGACATTTGGGTGCAGGTTACCATTTCAGGCCAGTGCTTTTGCATTTTTGGCCCCTGCTCAAGTCATCCTGTTTTTAGTTTTATGGAAACGTAACGCCACAGATGTGTCCATCGCCACTAGAGCCGCAGAACGGTTGTTGCACACTGAGCATGTCTGGTACCCCGAGATCCTAGAGATCCAAGGGGCCATCATGATGCTCTCCTTGACAGAGGTGGTCATTGGCTTCCTAGGCCTGCCCAGGGCTCTGCTGAAGTACATTGGACTGCTGACCATCACACCCATAGTAGCCCTCATCGATTTCTCTGGTTTTCAGGCAGCGGGAGAGCGAGCAGGGAAGCACTGGGGTATCGCCATGCTGACACTTTTTCTAGTGTTACTGTTTTCTCAATATGCCAGAAATGTTACGTTCCCTCCCTCAATATACAAACCCAAGAAAGGATGGACTACATACATGTTACAGCTTTTCAAAATGTTCCCTATAATCCTGGCCATCATGGTGTGGCTGCTCTGCTTCATCTTCACAGTGACAGACATCTTCCCTCCTGACAGCACAAAGCATGGCTTTTACACCTGCACAGAAACCAGGTAAGGCATGCTGCTGGTGACCCCATGGTTCAAGGTCCTGTACCCACTTCGATGAGCTTCAGATTTGAGAGTCCAACAGCTTTGACCATCCCAAATATCGTGCAGAAGAGGGCTCCTGGCACAGGATCGGGAAGGGATGTGAAGAGTCTGCCCACCATCTCTGTTGCCGGTGTCATTGGTATGCTGAGCGCTGTTGTGGCCAGCATCATCGAGTCCGTCAGTGACTACTATGCCTGCATGCAGCTGTCCTGTGCCCCGCCACCTCCCATGCATGCTATAAACAGGGGGATTTTCGTGGAAGGGCTCTCCTGTGTCCTTGAAGGTGTCTTTGGAACTGGGAATGGTTCAACTTCCTCCAGTCCCATCACTAGAGTGCTGGGAATTACTAAGGTGGGCAGCCTCCGAGTGATAGAGTATGGGGTGGCCCTGATGTTGGCACCGGGCATGGTAGCGAAGTTCAGCGCCCTCTTCACATCCCTTCCCGATCCTGTGTGGACAGCCTTCTTCTGCACTATATTGGGATGGTCAAAGCTGTTGGACTCTCAAATCTGTAGCTCATCGATTTAAATTCCTCCTGGAATCTCTTTGTGCTTGGATTTTCTATCTTCTTTGGACTCATCCTTTCAAGTTACCTCAGCTAGAGCAGCTAGAACCCTGTAGTAACAGGGATAACAGGGATCAATCAAGTGTTGAACGTTCTTCTCACAACTGCTGTTTGTAGGAGGCTGCGTGGCTCTTATTTTGGATAATACCATCCCAGGTACACCAAAGGAAAGATGAATCAGGAAGAAGAAGGGCGTCGGAAAAGGGAACAAGTCACTTGATGTCATGGAGTCCTATGATTTGCCATTTGGTTGTGTCTCTTCATCCCTCGGCATCCACACCCTCCAGCCGCTGCAGAATTGCTGTGTTTCCAGTGTTGTCATTTTACTGACAGTTCCAATTACTATATTTTGCTTTGTTTGTTTATGACAACTTTTGCTTGATGCATTAATGCATTTACTGACTGTTCTTAAAACAGTAGGGATGACTTCATTTTCCTTGAGTTTTTTGACTGACTTTCTGGGATTTTTGTTATAGTTTTGTTTTTTTATTTTGCAGACCAAGGGTATCTGAGATGGGGTTGTTTTTATGAGATGTGTAATTCTTTTATGGAGTTTTTAAAAAGAATTTTCATATTGTTTTTCAAACATGGTTTCATTAAGCATTTAAGTATTTTTAAATATATGTAATATTTGGACCAGATGTTGTGAATAATAGTAGAGACAAAGCTATTTTGTTCTGTATTTTTAAAACTGTTCCATACAAATAAAAGCTCTGTTGGACACCAGAAAAAAAAAACTTAACAAGGAAAAATTTCAGTTGCATCTAAATAATATCTATTGAAGTAATTTGTTATATAATGATTGTATAATTAGCATCATACCCTACAAAATATATCAGTTTTCTACTTGCTCCCCATTTATAATTTCCACATTATAAAATAGGTTAAATAAAATCATACTCTAGTGGAACAATTTCCATATTTGAATAAATACGACTCAGTGGATCCTATCAGATAAATAATTGTTTGATACTATCCACTAAGTCTTTATTATGAAATGTGGGTCAAATCTGTTAAGCAAAATAGATGATTCTAAGCTACAGTATCAGTAGTCCAATGCTATTTTAAATTCTATTATTCAAATGATTCTGCTAATAGAAACATTTGTTTTCCTACATCTCTAACAAAGATAAACAAAAAGGAAACCAACAGACTTTACAGAAATTAGACACATAAATTGTTTAAAAAGAGGGAGAACGTAAATCAACTTCTGGTGACTAACTTCAGAAAGCTCTAGATTCTAAAGTGAAAATTTGACTGACTCTCTAGTTGGTTGTTGTTACTGTTAAGTGCAGTTGAGTCAATTCCAACTCAAAGCAACCTATTGAAAGTGCCATGGGCTGCCAAAACAACCAACAGATCTGTTTTGGAAGAAGTGCAACCAGAATGCTCCTTGGAGGCCAGGATGACCAAACTTCGTCTCTCATACTTCAGACATATTGTTAGGAGGGACCAGTTTCTGGAGAAGAATATCATGTTTGGTAAGGTGGAGGGTCAGAGGAAAAGAGGAAGACTCCCAGCGAGATGGATTGGCAAAGTGGCACATCAATGGGCTCAAGCGTGGCAACAATTGTGAGGTGAGGCTGGCCCAGGGTTGGGCAGTGTTTCGTTCTGTTGTGCATAGAGTCATTATGCATCAGTACCAACTCTATGGCACCTAATAACAACAACAACAAAGAGTGGCTAATGAGTTTGAATTGCCAACCTTTTATTTGGCAGTCTAGTGCTTATCCTACAGTACTACAGAGAACTACAAATGTTATATATAACCTTTTATTTCTAAAGCATGCAGTCACCCGTCCTCATGAGCTTCTTGGCCAGCAGAGAGAATCAACCCATATCGGATACTATGTCTCCATAGTTTTCTTCTCTTTGAGTCCAGCCCATCTTAGTTTTTCCTTATTTTGTTTTTCTTTTATTTATCCTTCCTTTCTTCACTTTCCTTTTTTCTTGTTTCTTTTCTTTCCCTCCTTTTATTTTTTTCCCCTCCTGATTTTTCTTTACTATTCTTATCTCTTTCTCTTTTCTTCTTCCTTCTCCCTAGTATTAATTACTGTGTTTTTTTGTTTTATTTCCCGTTTTAAGTTCCTTCTTTTTTCTCTTTTTGTGGTTAGTGTTGTATGTTATCAAAGTAGTTCCAACTCATAATGACACTGTATAGGGTTTGAACTGCTGATTTTATGGTTAGCCATCCAGTGCTTATCTTACAGTACCATATTAGGACTTCTTTTACTCTGTTTAGTTATTATATCCTTTTTTCTTGCTGCTGCCTGTTAATTGCTTCTCTTGTTTCTTTTCTCCTTTATTATTATTTATTTATTGCTGTTGTTTTGTCCTTTGTCTGTGTATGTGTTTTCTTCTGGCCCTTCCCAACAGAAGATAGCAGCTGTGCCCATGCCACTTACCCACAATGCCCTCACTGCAGTTCCACCTACTACACAAGGCTCATAAACCAGCTCCTGCACAGCCTGATCACTGTTAGGTAGTGGCCCGCACCAGCCAAATCCATCCTGAACTGTGCTACAAAAAGAGTGAACAGAGAACTATGCACAAACTTCCATCCTCTATCTCACCCACCATGAGGCAGGTGGTAAATGCCTAAGACTACACCACGATACAATCAACAATTAAATAAAATGCCACCACAATGTTTCAAAGACAACAGACAATTTCAGTTCATACACAGAAACAATTCGGAGTAACTCAAAACAACTGACCAAAATGCAGAGCCAGAAAACACTTTCCAAAGAAGAAATGGTAGTGGAACTACCTGATAAACAATTCAAAGGAATGGTATTTAGTTAGGTACCTTCAATGGGTTGAGAGAAAGATCAAATAAGTTACAGATGAAAGCAAACAGAACACGGAAGAAATTTTAGAACAATTCAGGAAAACACTCTAAGAACAAACTGACGAAATAAATAAAGTAATGATAATAATAATAAAACAAATACCTACAAATAGAAATACCAAAGATCATTAACTTTTCAGAAATGGATAATTCAGTGAAAGGGCAAAGGAATAGATTTAAATCAGTGGAAATCTAAATTCATGAACCTGAGAACAATCCCCTCATTATTCGTCTGCTAGAAGAACAATCAGAAATTGTTCTTAAGAAAAAGACTTAAGAATTATGTTGGACATCATCAAGAGGAACAATTTATAAGTGATCAGAATTCCCGAAAAGAAGAATTAAAAAATAAAATTCACACAAAGAAAAGTGTTAAAGAATTGCTGGAAGAAAATTTCTCTAATATCATTAAATACAAGAGGATAAGTATTCAGGAAGCTGAACAAACCTCAAACAGCACAGACCCCAAAAGAAAATCATCAAGATTTATTATAACCAAACTTTTCAAAACCAAAGACAAAGAAAGAGTTCTAAGAGCAACTTGGGAAAAACAAGAAGTTACCTACAAAGGGAAACCAATAAGACTAAACTCTGATTTCTCAGTAAAAACTACGTAGGCAAAAAGTAAATGGGATGACATAAAATATTGGAAGAAAAAAATTGCCAGTCAAGAATCATATATCCAGCAAAATTGTCCCTCAAATATAAGGGCATATTTAGACTATTTCCAGGTATACAGAAATGAAAGGGATTTGTAATTACTAGATCAACTTTATAAAAAAGGTAATTCTTTGGACAGAAAACAACAACTGACAACCTGAGATTAACATATGTGGCATCACCACCCCTAAGTCAACCCAGATATAGAAGTAGCCAAGGTAAAACGAATCTATGGAACTGAAAATAGGGAGCCAGAGATATCAATTTGTAATGAAAACAAGAAAGCAAAAAGAGGAAACAGTGTACTTCCAAAAGGTGAGGCGTCAAGTTGATTTCAAGACAGAACAAACTGTTTTAAACTTAAGAAGAATTCGTTGGCTAGAGGGTAGACACATGTTAACATGGGTAAAAGGAGCTGGCAGAATGATGAAGGCATGGGAAGACACGGGGAGAAATGTAAGAGTTAAAGACAACAGAGGTAAATACTGGTATGTACACAATCCTGCAATAAGGGTGATCTACGACAGATGCAAGAATGGATAAGCAGGCTGAACAGGTGTGGGAAGGAAAGTAGGAGTGTACTCACACATATATAAAGGTTTGACAGAGGCTATTTGTATAGGGGTATTTACCTTTGCTGCAAACATCCATGAATGTGGTAGAGTATACAGAGGGTAAAGTTACAGAAACTTCTTATTATTACCAAACACCTTGGGGGCTCAGGATCATAGTATTGGAGACATCATGGTCAACTGGCATAACCTTGTCCACAAAAACCGTGTTCTATATCCTACTTTGGTGAGTAGCAACTGGGATCTTCAAAACTCATGAGTGACCATCTAAGGTGCAACTATCTGTTTCTCCCTGTCTGGAGGAAAAAAGAGTGAAGTGACAAAAATTGAAGGTACTTGAAATCAATTAGTTCAACAGGCTAATGGAACATATGAACATCAGTCTCCCTGACACCATAGGAACTAGATAGTGTCTGGCTACCACTACCAACTGCTCTAAAAGGGATCACATTTGAAGGTTCTGGTTTACAGTGGAAGAAAATGTGGAACAAAACTCAAAATCATAAACAAAGATCAGGCTTACTAGTTAAAGCGAGACTGGTGGTACCCTGAAACTATGGCCTTAGGTCACCCTTCAAGTCTAGAACAGAACACAATACTGTGGCTCAATTTTCAGCCAAGCAATAGAGTGGTATATAAGGAGGAAAACACTAGCAAAGTATTCAACATGATAGAATGGTCAGCCATTCAAGAGCAAAATGGCAGTATTTATCCAAGGATAAAGTTCAGAAGGGTTGGTAAAGAAAGAAGAATGAATATAAGAAACACAAGGAGGAAGTAGATAAGTAATGTTACATTAAGGGGATTGCAATCATTGAGATGAAACAAAGTGTATGATTGGTTGAACATAAAACTGATTATCTACTCTGTAAACCTTCACTTAATTCACAATAAAAAGTTAAAAAAGAACACTAGTATTCTGAGGACGAATATTTGGGAAATACCTGCTGAACTCAGTAACATTTAGAAGACAATCACCAAATAAAAAAGACATTTCTACATTAAAAATTTTAAATCTCTTACCTTTCTAGCTGGTGAGCCATGAGACTTATTCACTCTAGAAATTCCTCAGCTCCCAGCAAGTAAGCAGTGTTCCTTACATTTCCATTTAAGTATCCCTAGGACAAAGAATAGGCAAAAAAGAATGACCTCATTAACCCAGTGAAATCTAAATAGTTTCATGCAGTTCAATTCACTGGTGATGCTAATGGTTAAGTGCTAGATGGATAACTGAAAGGTCAGCAGTTCAAAACTAGCAGTTGCTCCACAGGACAAAAGACCTGGCAATCTTCTCCTATAAAGATTAAAAAACAGCAACCAAAAAGACTGCTGCCATCAAGTTGGTTTGCCATCAGTTTGATTGTCAATCGCACCTCATAGCAACTCTATAGATCAGAGCAGAACTATCCCACAAGGTTTCCAAGGCTGTAGTATTTACAGAAGCTAACTGCCATATCTTTGTCCTACAGAGCAACTGGTGGGTTCAAACTGCTAGTCTTTTGGTTAGCACCCAAGTGCGTTAGCCATAACACCACCAAATATCCCAGATAAAGATTACAACCCAGGAAACCCTATGAGACAGTTCTATTGTTACATGGGTTACTATAAGAAAGATCAACTTGACAACTATATCATAGTATCAGTTTTTAAAAATATTTCCCTTATATCTTTAAAAATGCATGTGAATCTTGCATTCTATCATTTAATAGAAATATTAAGGTTCCTTTCAAAGCTTCAATGCTCCAGGAAGATATTCTATTATGTGGTAAAGTTGTTAAGTTCCTAGCACATGGCTAACATTAGCAGAGGCACAATAGTATGAGGAGAGAAGTAGGGAAATGGAACCTTGGTGAAACATGGAAAAAGAAAAAATGAAGTTTTTGTTGTTGTTGTCGTTGTTTTAATCACAAGAGACACTGGGAGGTAGGAAATGATAGGTAATACATAGAATGTCACTACAGAGGCCATGCATTGAAATTCTGAGATTATAGATTTTGTTGTCAGTGCTATATCATTATGTAAGTCACAGTATCCAAGGTAAGATTGGGCAAGAACTTGGCAGAAAACTCAGTTACCAACTGCACTGAGAAAAGGCAATGATCCAGGAGGCAAGACAGTTAAGAGGGAAAGCCGACTTTACTATTACTTCAGGGCTGGGTTCCCACAGCCAGGCAGGCCACTTAAGAACTGGCAAATTTCCGTATTGCACAGACTGTTAGAAAGAGAGGTTACACTTTGAGTAAGGTTGGCTGAATAACTTTAATGTTTGAAACTTTAATGTCAATGCCAGAAGCTAGAAAAATTCTCATTTCAAACCTGGCAACAAAATTGTTTTATCTACAGACATTCTTTAAAGAAAAAAGGACCTGATAGGCCATTTAGTTATACAAATGAAAATGGGGACTATCAACAGAGCAGCAATTTCAAGAACAAATGGCTCTGTGGAATAATATAAAGGTACATATTTTCAAGGTAGAGACATATTTCTGAAAACTAGTATCTTCAATGAAATGTTTACTTTCTAAGTATGGTTTCAGTTTGTCCTAATTGTATGGCAATGTTTATATGCTTATTTCAGTAGTTGCTAACAACAGATCAAGAACACATACCCTAGAAAACATGAAAACAAGCTTCGCATCTTACCTTCAACCTCTGGTAAGGGCATCCAGAGTAAGCTATTCAGATAATTTGGCCTGTACTCCTTATGTTACACTTGCAAAGTTAGTCATCTAAGGTCCAAAAAATAAGAAATTTGCTTTTGTAGGTTTTTTGGGTTGTTGTTGTTGTGATTTTTCAGAAACTTCAAAGACACAGATGTAAGAAATTTCTTTCACCACCACCACTCTGCATTAGGAATCATGGTGTGGTGCTGTGGGTTAATGTGCTGGACTGCAAAGTTGGTTTGAACCACAAGGTTGGCAGTTCAAGCTAACCAATTGCTACCTGGAAACCCTATACAGGGTCATTATGGGTCAGAACCAACTCGATGACACTTAACAACAACAACACCCTGCGCTGAGATTGTTGTTTTTGTTATTAAGTGCCACTGAGTTGATTCCAACTCATAGTAACCCTGTATAGGGTATCAGAGGAGCAGCTGGTGGGTTTGAACTGCCGATCTTGTGATTTATAGTCCAGTGCTTATCCAACAGTGCCACACCAGGAGTTCTAACCTAGTGTATGTATATTTCTTCTATTTGGATATAACTGACCTGTGGGTAGGATCTCTACTGAAGAATACAAAGACTGCTATATGAAGTATACTGAAAAAAAGCAAATACAGTGCCCAGAAACAGGGCGGTAAGGGCAGACATTAGTGTGAAAGGAATTAATCCTCTCTTGGATATGGGCTAAGAAGAGTCAAACATGCTCAAGGGCAAGCGTGGATGGTAGAAAGAAAAACTGGCATATCTCCATGGGACAGGACCTATGCAGAAGGGGACAATCTTACAAGGTGGCAGCATTCAACCCAGGGTATGTGTATTACTAAGTGTACAATAAGGTTTTTCAAGGGATATTTGGGGATGATGATGATGTTACTTGTCAAGTTCATGCCAACTCATGGTGACCCCACATATACAGAACAGAATTGCTCATATGGTTTTCAAGGTGTATGGTATTTGGTGCTCCCTCAAGGTTCCTCTGGGTGGGTTAGAACCACCAATCTACCTTTCAACTACTAGATGAGTGGTTACTCAGGACAGTTTTAAGAAAGTACATTTCCCTACCTTCAAGTTCTTTTCTTAAAAACCCTGCTTTCCTAAAAACAATCTTACTATTGTCCCTATGCCCTCACTGTCCGACTTTTCAAAAAGAAGTCATACCTCTCACCCATTCTAAAACTTATTACAATGTATTGCTTCTAGTGGTTAAAAACTTTAAACAAAAGTTCTTAAACCTTCCAATAATAAATGTTATCATTAACCCTCCTTGCGATTTTCTCTGCCAAAGGCAAAGCATAACTTCTATTAAAGGCAAAGCATTTTGTCCTGTGTTTAGGAATATCTTGAATTCAGATATACTGCACAGTGTGTAAGGAACTCTGGTAGCACAATGTGCTAAGTACTGGGCTGCTAACCAAAAGGTCTGCAGTTGAAATGCACCAGACTTAAAAACAACAACAACAACAACAACAAAGGGGCAGTCTGCTTCTATGAAGATTTGAAGCCTTAGAAACCCTGTGAAGCTCTATTCTGTCCCATAATGTCACTCTGAGTTGAAAGTGACTTGGCAGCGGTGGCTTTGGGGGTTTTTGTTTGTGTGGTACGGTGTAATGACAAGAATCATAGCAATTTTCATTCAATGATTTTTATAACTTTCTTTCCCCAAATACTGTCTAAAAATGCACTGTCTTCATGGAAGAGTTCGTGAAAACAAGGGGGAAACCACTAAGCAACACTGTTTATATACACACACATTTGTTGAAAAGAAGTATGATCAATTAAAAAAAAAAAAGCTTTAAAATGAAAACAAAACAAAACAAAAACCCCCACTTGATCCAAGTAAAATTATTTTGGAGAAGAGGGAAGAATTTAAGAGTTTAATAATAAGGAACAATGAAAATTTCTAACTGCTGAAGATAAATTGAGTTTGTTCTTAAACAAATGATAGTGTCAAATCACTATGGTATTTGAGTACTTATGAGTGGTGTGAATATTTAGAAAAGCCAGAAATTACATTCTTTGAAGGTATTTAAACTTGTGTTAAGAAATTGAGAAATAAGTTTAGAAATACTCAAGAGTTCATAATTTATCATGTTTCTTTTCAGGAGTATATGAGTGTAGTAAAGGATAGATTGCCGTTCTTTATCCCAACTCTCCATCTGCCCTATGTACATTACATTACAGGATAAAAGGGACTTTATAGATGCGTGATTATCGATCCTATAAAGGATGTTGTTGTTGTGTGTTGGTTCCCACTCATTGTGACCCGGCACCGGGTTTCTGAGGTGGTAAGACTTACAGGAGCAGAAAGCCTCATCTTTTTCCCGAGGAATGGCTGGTAGTTTTGAACTGCCAACCTTAAGGTTAGCAGCCCGGTTCGTAACCACTACGCTACTAGAGCTCCTTTAAATCGGGATAGTATCTTGAATGATCTGAGTCTAAATACTTGAACCTGTAAGAGTGAAAACTAAGAATCTCCCCATCTCTGGCAGACTCAAGAGATGTCATCAGAGAGATTAAAAGCATGAGAGGAGCCTGAACCACCATTACTGAAAGTGGACACACAAAAAAGCATTCCAGCTTCTAAGAAAACAACCAGCCTTCCCGGCTGACAGCCAGTAAGAAAGATAGACTTCAGGTGAAGAACCTAAATTCAGCTAAAAACTGAATGAGCTTCAAACAGACTTCCCCAGAGACACTAATAATAAGGAATGTAGTAGCCCTGTCCACACTTTGATTTTAGCCTTGAGAGAGACCCTAAGGACCTAGCCTGAGTCCACCTAGACTTCTGCAGATCAAAAACTGTGAGATAAAAATTTGGTGTTGTTTAAGTATGTGGTAATTTGTTAAGCAATAGAAAACTAATACAGTGAACAAAAATTATAAAGTCTTATGTCCCAGTTTCAAAAGAAGCAGTACCTTATGAACATAAATTTTTCTCTATGTTATAATTACCTTCTTATATTTGGTAAAGCAACACAAATGCAAACTAAATAATCCCAGAGCTCATCCTGAATTGTATTGTGGTCATATTAACAGAAAATTTTAGAAACTGTTGCTGAGTTAATACTTCATTCACTTTACAAAGTTAAGGTATTAGGAAAATTTTAAATATCATTACTTCACTAAGAACCTCCCCAGTAGAAAATTAAAAAGGAATACACCATTTTGTAGCGCTGTGGAGTCCTGGTGTGGTGCTGTAGGATAAGCACTCAACCATAAGATTGATATGAACTGCAAGGCCAGTGGTTCAAACACATCAACTGATACTTGGAAACTCTACACAGTATGACTATGAGTTGGAATAGCCTGGAAGACACTTGACAACAAACAAGAAACAACTTTTAGGAACCAACTTCCCTAAAGCTACCAAATAGATGGTTGGTATACTACCTTCAAATTACATCAAAAGTATGTGTCACTAGGGGCCATGCTATATGAAGGTAAGTCAAAAAGTACTCTATAAAATCACAGAAACTTCTATTAAATAAAAATACCAAAACATGAAGCTATTGTTTCTTGATTTATCCTCCAACATAGGTCTATACTCTTCTGAAGGCAATGTTTCCATCTCTCTAACCCCAAGCCCAATACATCCCTCTGGTGAAGAATTCTGTCTCTTCAATTCACACCACATCAAAACAGTAGTTTGGCCAATCTGGAGGGAGACTCATGTTCCTTTTCAATGTTCTTTGAGTTCTGGAAACAAAAAGTTGTCTGAATGGGTAAGGTCATGGCTGTAAAGTGCATGGGGAGCAGGTGCATTGTTGAGATGGAAAAAAATTCCTCAGCAAAAGACTCCTGGCCTTTTTCCCACCAATACGGTTTTCCTTCTTCCTAACAAGTCCCCATCATAGTCCTGCATCCTTTGAGAAAATCTATCAAGTTGTACCCTTTGGAATCCCAAAACAGTCACCATAACCTTCTGAGCTGAGCTGACTTCTCTGTCATGAATTTAACGGGACCCATAGATTCCTTTAAAAGTAACTGTTTTCATTAGGAAACCCTCCCTCCCTTTTTTTTTGAAGGCAGCCTAACAAGACTAAGACAAGTGAATTACTGAGAAAACTTGGCTGCAGTCACCTACTGATGGCACAGACATGTTTAAACACATTTTGTTAGGAAAAGCTGTGCGAGTATGAACAAGAACCCTCGTAACAATACATTCTGACATACCCTAGTATTACTTCTCCACAGGAGAAAGATGAGGATCAGACATGATCCTGTAAAAATTTACAGTCTCATAAAATCTATACAAGGTTGCTATGAGACAGAATCAACTCGACAGCAGGGGATCTTGGTTTGGTGACAAGAGACAATGGAGATGCTCACTATCACCAGCCAAAACATAGGCCAGAGGCCAACTATGCAACAGGTCATCAATTGCTCATATCCAAGTTCAGGATGAAGGTGAAGAAAACTAAAACAAGTCCACAAGAGCAAAAACACAACACTGAGTACATCCCACCTGAATTTACGAACCATCTCAAGAAAAGATTTGACTCACTGAACACTAATGCCTTAAGTCCAGAGGTGTTGTGTAATGATATCAAGAACATCATACATGAAGAAAGCAAAAAGGGATTAAAAAGACAGAAAAACAAGAAAAGACAAAAGTAATGTCTGAAGAGATTCTGAAACTTACTTTGGAACAGAGAGTAGCTAAAGCAAAAGAAAAAAAAGTATGCAAAAGAGATAAACAGAAAATTTCAAAGGTTAACTCAAGAAGACAAACTATTATAATGAAATGTGCAAAGACATGGGCTAGAAAACCAATCGAGAAGAATATGTTCAGCATTTCTCAAAGTTACAATACTGAAGAATTACATAGTCAAAAGTAATACTGAATGACACAGGAAGCATCAAAAGAAGATGGAAGGAAAAAAAAAAGATAGATAGAAGGAATACACAGAGACTGTACCAAAAAGAACAGGTCAACTTTCAACACTTCAGAAAGTATCATATGACTAAGAACCAATGATACTGAAAGAAGTCCAAGCTCCACTGAAGGCATTAGTGAATAATAAGGTTTCAAGAACTGGACAGATTACCAATGGAAATGTCTTAATAAACTGATGCAGCACTGGAAATACTCAATAATCTATGCCAAGAAAGATTATTTGGAAGACAGCTACTTGTCAACCAACTGGAAGATATCCATATTTGTGTCTATTTCAAAGAAAGGTGACCCTAGATTCATTAATACCCCGAGCAAGTAAAATTTTGAAGATAATTAAAACATAAGTGCAGCAGTACATCCACAGAAAGCTGACAGAAATTCAAGCTGGATTCAGAAGAGGATGGAGAACTATGAGTATCATTGCTAAAGACAGATGGATCCTGGCTGAAAGCAGAGAATACCGGAGAGATGTAATGCAAAGGCATTGGACTGTGTGGATAACAGACTATGAATAACATTGCAAAGAATGGGAATTCCAGAACACTTAATTGTGCTCATGTGGAACCTGTTCACAAACCAAGAAGCAGTCATTAGAACAGAATAAGAGGATACTGTGAGGTTTATATTCAGGGAAAGTGTGTGTCAAGGGCGTACCCTTTCACCATTCTTATTCAATCTGTCAATCTGAAAAGCTGGGCTCTACTGAAAGCAAGATATTAGAGGAGGACTCATTAACAACCTGCAATATGCAAATGACACAACTTTGCTTGCTGAAAGCAAACTTAAAATATTTACTGATAAAGATCAAAGACTATAGTTTAGTTTGGACTGCATTTCAATATAAAGAAAACAAAAATCCTAACAACCATATCAATACACATCATGGTAAAGGGACAAAGATTGAAGTGGTCAAGAATTTCATTTTGCTTGGATCCATAATCAATGCTAATGAAAATAGCAGTCAAGAAAGCAAGCGCAGCATTGCATTTGGCAAATCTGTTGCAAAAGATCTCTTTAAAATACTAAACAGCAAAGAAATCACTTTGAGAACAAAAATGCTCCTGATCCAAGTCATTTTCAATCACCTCATGTGCATGTGAAAGTTAGACAATGAATCAGGAAGATGGAAGAAGAATAGATGCATTTGAATTATGGTGTTGGCACAGAATATTGAAAGAACCATGGAATATGCCAGAACAGTCAGAATAGTCCTTTGAAGTGAGGGCGGGTGAGATTTCCTCTGGCATATTTTAGACATGTCAGGAAGCACTACTCCCTGGAGCAAAATATGCTGCATAAAGTAAATGGTCATCGAAAAAGAGGCAGAGCCCCAAAGAGATGGATTGGCACGGTGGCTGCAACCATGGGCTCAAACATAACAAAAACTGCTAGGATGGCGCAGGATTGGGCAGTGGTTTATTTTATTCTCTTGTGTATAGTGCTAGGAGTCAAAATGACTTGATGGCACCTAACACCAACAAAAATGATACTACCTGACAGTTAAAAATTACATAAAGAGAACATGCAGCATTTGGGAAAAGTTCTTAGCCTCAGGCAATAGGTATAAGATAAACACAGAACTAAATTAAATTACTAACTATAACAATGAAAAGACTTTAAAGGTATATTTTAATTACAAAGAGCAGCATAACTAGCACTATATAAATTTTATGAGGACTGAATGAATATCCAATAATTGTGACTCAGTAGTTTTAAACAAGGAAGATTTTGATGGGCATGTTGTTTTAAATAAGACTCCAACTACTTTATCATCTCTAAGGAATTCGGTGGAGTCTTGGTGTGGGGCTATGGGTTAAAGCACCAGACTGCAAAGTTGGTTTGATCCGCAAGGTCAGAGGTTCAAATTCACCATTCGCTCCTTGGAAACCCTAGCAGAGTCACTGTAAGTCGGAACCAACTCAACAGCACTTAACAACAACAAAGAGCTCTGGTAGTGTAGTGTTACAAGTCGGGCTGCTATACCTCAAGATAAGCAGTTCGAAACTACCAGCCTTTCCGTGGGAGAAAGATGACGCTTTCTGCTCTCAAAAAAGATTTACAGCCTCAGAAACCCTATGCAGAGTCGCTATGAGTTGGAACCAACTCCACAGCACACAACCATTACCACCACGAATGACACTTCAATAAGAATATGACATCAAAAAGGAAGTGATAATTTATAGACAGATTTCATATTAGGAGAGCTTGAAGACAAAATGAGTGGAAACAGCACGCCTGGTGGGATTCTTTGCCTGCTCTACAATGATTCTCCAATTTAATTTATCAGCAGAGAACATATAAAACATTACAATCTAACTTTTCCAAACTACAAAAATTTAGGTAGAAAGAGGCATAGATGATTTTTTGAGAGTTAATGCTAGTTAGCTTGGAAAAGTGTGATGCATAGTTTACAATTTTTATGTGATACTCATGTCATTAAGTGATTCCGAGTCGGTTCCAACTCACAGCAACCCTGTATAGGGTTTCCAAGGAGCAGTTGGTGGGTTTGAACTGCTGACCTTGTGGTTCAAACCAACCTTATGGTCCGGTGCTTGTCCTACAGCACCACACCAGGACTCAAAGCTTCCAAATTCTAAATACTAATAAAAAGGTCCCTCAAATGATCTATTAAGTAGATAACACAATAAACTACTTCTACTGTTATCTTAGTTTAAAAATAAGCAATACATACTTAAATTAAAAAGAAAATTCAGGAAATTCTTGGTTACTTGATTTTTAATAAATACAATGTTCCAAATATGAAATAAATATTCTAATAAGGTACTGAAAGAGATGTCCAGAAAATTTAATAAGATTTATAGAAGGCATTATGTACCTTAAAAACACATACAAAAGTTCCGGAAAGCTCTTTCTGACAATATACAAAACTCCTAAATAGAATTACAACAATATCATAATCTAAATAATTTTAAAACAATAGTAATGGCATCCTCTCAAAGCAAGATTAAAGATTTCTTAGAAAGCCAACATGCTGCCATCTGGTCAATTCCAACTCATAGCAACCCTACAGGACAGAGTAGAACTGCCCCATAGGGTTTCCAGGCTGTAAATTTTTAGGTAAGCAAATCTTTAAAGACTGCCACAGCTTTATCATCCCACATAGCATATGGGTTTGAATTGGTTGTTATTAAGTGCCACAGAGTTGATTTCGACTCACAGGAACCCTGTATAGGGTTTTCAAGAGGTTTGAACCGATAGCCTTGTGGTCCCAATGCTACAGCAACACAACAGGACTCCTTCAAATTGGTTAGCAACCGAATATTAAACTACTGCACTACTGGGCTCCTTAGGAAGCAAACACACTACTGTAAATTTGCAAGATTCTTACAAATTGTATTACTAAGGCAAGGGTTCTTAATTATTAATTGTTCACAGCCTTAATGATCCGTGAACGTTTTCGATTCTGTGCAGAATGACATCTTAATTAAAAAAAAAAAAAAAGACTGTTCCTACGCTTTTGGAAGTAAAGTAGATGTCTTAAGTCAATGCGACAAATTTAAACACAAGACATAACTTACGTTATTTGTAATTTAGGGCATTTCATTCAATGTTGACTTCCTAGAAAACTCAAACTCAAACCCACTGCCAGGGAGTTGTAGGGATTCTAGGGACAGAGAACTGCCCCATCCATACAGGAAGCAGACTGCCACATCTTTCGCCCAAGGAGCAGGCAGGTGGTTGGTTCCAACAACCTACCTTTTGGTTAGCACCTGCACCACCAGGGCTCCTGATTTCTTAGACGTTTTATAAAGAAAGTATCACTTCTATAACTTTGGTACAATAGACCTTATCTAGCAGCTTTATGGCTATTTAAAGATGTAAACAAAACTGCTATTACTGACAATGGCAACGGTTATAAATTTCTTCAAACAGGGCAAAAAGTGTGCTCAGAGAAAACGTTTCTGTTTCTATTTCAAATACATACACTAAACTTATGCATTGTTAATCGTCTCCATAATTTAAAATCACTAATACACTGTAAGCTCACATTAATATTCTGGTATTAATTAACAGTCCAGTTTGGACCACAAGATCAGCGGTTCAAACCCACCAGATGCTCCTCAGAAGCCCATAGTACAGGGTCACTATGGGTCGGAACCGAGTCTACGGCTCTTAACAAGGTCCAGCAGAAGCAATCCTTTTTACTCCATCATATTCCCAGTAGTTTTACTCTTGGCCTTACCAAGATAATGCAATGGACTGCAAGGTCGGTTTGAACCGTAAGGTCGCGGTTCGAACTCATCAGTCGCTCCTCAGAAATGCTATACAGGGTCGCTATGAGTCGGAACCAATTCGACAGCACACAACCACCACCACCATCAAGAGTGACAGAGGAGCCCTACAGGGTCGGCATGAAGCGGAATCGACCTGACGGCGATGGGTATCAGACAGACGTTTTTCTACTACCTGTTGTTAACTGCCGTCGAGTCGGTTCAGACTCATAGCGACCCTGTATAGGGTTTCCGAGGATCTAGGGGCACAAAAGTAATCCCTAGCTCCTCAGGCCTCTCCTCTCCATCTAGCGAGTTTAGAAAACACACTCTCGCCCCTGGTCCCTAGGGCACTGACGAAATGCACACGTTTTTCCCCTACCCAAGCTCCGCTGTCCACCCCAGAAGGTATAAAACGGGGGGAAATGCCAGAATCAACCTGCACTCACATCTCAGCCCGGCCTCATCGGGGAAAAACTGGGAGCGTGCGGGTGGCAAAAGGACGGAAAGGCCGGGCCTTGGAACTCCCAGGTTCACCATGCCATTCTCTCCATCAAGTTTCACCGCAGCCAGGGACCCTGGCCCTATTTTCTGTTGCATACCCTGACCCATTCACCACCCCAAACACCAGAGTCCCCGATCAGTTGGGTTCTAGGGAAGGAGACTAGACCCGACCCTCTTACTGCTCAAGCTAAGGACTGATAGATAAGGGGGTCTCCCTCGCCCTCTGCAGTTCCGACAGGCCTGAGCTGGCTGAAGGGGAGATAAAACACTGGGAGGGGTCTGAGACAAGCCGTTATTCTTTTTTCTTCTTCGTTACGAAAGCGCGCGAGCGGGGAGGGGCCGAAACAACCAACACCAGTTACCTAACGGGCCGGCCGGGCCGGTCAGCCTCCTGAAGCCGACGCCGGCAGGCAGCTGAGGTGGCAGCACGGCCACAGTCGCCCCGAAGGCTAGGGACCAAGGCAGGGGCGTCCGAGGTGATGGAAGCGG
>NW_006408612.1:6377286-6380874 GCF_000296735.1 Chrysochloris asiatica
GTCGCCATGTTAGCGCCTCCTTTCTTCGTACCCTACAGTCTCTAATTCTGCTGCACTCTCCCCATCACTACTCACCTTTCCAGGTCACTAGTTCATGCGCCTTTTGGCTGCCCGAGAGCCCCGTGTTTACAAACTACCCCAAGAGGAAAGAGCTAAACCGTACTTTAAAGGCCAAGGGCTCCCACAGGCTTCCGTCCTCTCTCGCGAGATCAGACTGACAACCTTTCTCCCCACCCCACTCCCGGCATCCTCCCCATTCTTCTCATACCCCTCCCCTTCGGCGCACGCCCCTTCTTGTCTGCCTTCAGAGGAAAGACTCCGGGTCAGGTGATTCCGTTAGGCTTGAAGAGGGGGCGGAGCTCCCGAAGGGCGGGGATAGAGTGGGCAGGAACCAAGAACACTCGGGAGCTGGTGATTGGACAGAGAGTACCGAAAGGCGGGAAGCAATTTTGGAGAGGGCTGGAGTATAGGGAAAAAGAGGACCTATTTCCCTGTAACCCTGAAGCTGCGGCAGGTATTGATTGGCTACCCGCAGGCGCCGCTGTGGGGCGCGGGAACAGGTGACGGTTGAGTCATGGGAAGGGGTTGGCGGTGTGAGGAAAGGTGAGCTCTGGAAAGGTTGCGAGTGGCTGGAGAGAGTGCGCGGAGAGTCGCCCAGTCCCGGGAGTGCGGTAGTTCCGTTGCTTTCACTTCCTGTCCCTGATGGGGAGGTGAATAAAGCTAGGGAGGCGCGCGCCTAACCCCTCTTTCCGGAAACTCTGAAACCTGGAAAGGGCAGTTTAGATTAAGCTGAGTTTTGGGAGAGGCGGTTGTAAGTAAGTACCATTGAGTCAGTTCTGTCTCACAGAGCCCCAAGGAGCGGCTGCTGGCTTTGAACTGCCAACCTCGTGGTTAGCAGTCCAGTGCTTGTCCTACAGTGTTATACTAAGACTCCACTTGGGAGAGGCGGGATTTAACCAAATCCCTTATATACCTAAAGACAGAAAACAGGTAAGAGTTCTGAAAAGTAAAGAAAAAGCCTTTAATCTGATTGATGTTTGTTCGAATTTTAAAGCTCGTTTTTTTCCCAGCACCAAAATTTAAAACTATGTGCATCAAAGGACTTTATTAACAAAGTGGAGAGACATATAGATGGAGAGAAATTTGGGGGGAACCATATATAAAGGTTTTGTGGTGCTGTAGGTTAAGCACAGGGCTGCAAACCACAAGTTTGATAACTTGAACCCAGCAGCCACTCTGGGAGAAAGATGAGGATTTTTGCTCCTGTAAAGATTTACAGCCTAGGATATACTATATAGAGTTACTATGACTCAAAACTGACTTGATGGCATTTACCACCACCAACAATATATTTTTTAAAGTTTGACAACTATACAAAAATAAGCTATCAAAAATAAGCAAACATGGTTGGTTCAAAGTGAGACCTGGGGACTCCTGAGCCCATGGACAAGGACCTAACCATGGAGGGCTAGAACTGAAAGTGAAGTGTCCAGCTGATACGAAGTAAGGGGAGACACAAGAACTTGCACACAGTACCCATTTGACTTAGCTTCGATGGCTTGATCCGAACTCGACTAGAGGAAAATAAAGAAATTTGATAGAGGAAATAAGTGTAAATTGCTGCAGTTTGATGGACTCGACCTATTCTTGTTGATGTAGTAGCTCAAAATACCAGTTGAGAGGGAAGGAGTCTTCAAATCAATTATCAATCCTATCCCCTATTACACAGGGTTGATAGAGATGGGCAACTTAGACATTGGCTACCTAAAATGGGGTGGGAGGCTCTATAAAGGTACAAAGTGGCTGGCTTACAAGTTTTCAAGAAAGATTTTAGTTTCAAAGTGGTGGGGAGCAGGGGGCGGGGAGGTAGAATTCCCCACTGAATAGTTTTCTTCTTGTCTAGATGGGTCTGGTAAAGGAGATGGGAATAGGATTCATTGATTCAACAATGATTACTTGTTATTTTACCTAATTGTGATTGCCACAACTGTAAAGGTAGAAGTTGTGTAACACAAAGGGGGGATTAGTTAATCTTGCATTCCAGGAATAGAGGACCCTAGGACCATCAAGAGAGAAGAGCATGAGTTGAACTTGGGACCCTAACCAGAGAAGCAGTCGACACCAGAAATGGAGGCAGAGGTGATGTCATGGAGAGATTGAGCAGCTGAAGACTGTACTCATGGAAAGAGAAAGATTGTGTGCTGGCAGCTAGGAGACTGACTTCCAGAATATGTCCTTTGGTTGTTCGAACGATTATATATCCAATGAGTCCATTGGTTTTGTTTTTGTACATCAAAAAAAAAAAAGGTGGGGGGTGGAGAGGAATGGGGTTTTCTTGACATAAGAAACAACCCATGATAGTTTGGGGGGAGGGGAGGAAATGATATATCCGCTAGAGGGTAGACAACCATTGTTGACACAGGTGACGGGGCAGGCAGTATACAACCAGAGGGAGGTAGGCAGAGGAAAGATGGGGGTGGTGGGAGACACAGGGAGGAATGCAGTGGTTGGAGTGAATAGACTTAAATGCTGGTAACTGTTGGTCCATGGAGGGGATTGCAACCATATAATGAAGCAAAGTATACGATTTGTTGAATATAAAACTAATGATCTGCTCTGTAAACCTGTACTCAAAAAGTCACAATAAAATGTTAAAAAAGTAATAATAATAAGCAAACAATAAACGTTTCACTAAAGAAGATACACAAATGGCCAACAAGTTATGAAAATGCTCAATGTCATCACTATTGTTAGGTTCAGTGGAGTCAATTGAGATTCATAGCTACTCTATGCACAGCATAATGAAACACTGCCTGGTCCTGCACCATCCTCACAATTGTTCTGTTTGAGTCCATTGTTGTAGCCAGTATTTTTAGGGAAATGCAAGTTAAAACCACGATGAGCTATCAGTTCACCAACCTCTCTAGGATGGCTATGATAGAAAAACTGGAAAACAACAAATGTTGTCCAGGATGTAGAGAATTTGGATCCCTTATCCATTACTAGTAGTCCTGATGTGGCTCTGCAGGTTAATGCACTGGATTGCAAAGTGGCATGAACTGCAACGTTGGCAATTCAAGCTCACCAGCTGCTCCTCAGAAACCGTGTACAGGGTCATTATGAGTTGGAAAGAACTCAATGGCACTTAACAACAATAACAACATCCATTGCTTGTTGGTATCAAGTTGGCCCTGACAGCAATGCCATGCACTTCCTGGTCATGCCTTATCCTCTTGATCCATTATTAATCCGATCTTTGTGATTCATAAGATTTTCAGTGGCTGCTTTTCAAAACTTTTATCACCAGGCTTTTTCTCCTAGTCTGTTTTAGTTTATAAACTCTGCTGAAACCTATAAACATTATGGCAAAAAGCAAGCCTCCGTAAATGGGACAGAGATAAAGGACGATATATGCACAGCCTTGGAACGGCAGAGCTCTGAGATATAGGGATTGAGTCATGGTTGGAAGCGGGGGGAATCACGTTAAGATGCTTGACTGTTTTTGTTTGTTTGTTTTAATCTTGGTTTCCCTTGCCTTATAATATAGAGTAGACACTGGAGAGGGAGAGAAAGGAATAGTCAGAAACA
>NW_006408612.1:6382088-6383234 GCF_000296735.1 Chrysochloris asiatica
GATGAAGCAACTGGGGACCTTGGACCCAGAGAGGGAAAGGGACTGTGGGCCGAAAACTGGGGAGGAGGGGAAAGTGTAGGGGGCGGGTTTCTGGGATATACCCTTTGGGTGGTTGATGATGCATGGAGGGGATTGGAACCATGGCAGTGAGATGATATAAGATGGAATGAATGTAGAACTAAAGTTCTCCCATGTAAACTATCACATAATTCACAATAAAACATTAAAAGAAAAAAAAGCAAGCCTCCATGTAGGATGGCTGTGTCTGGAATGCATTGGCCAGGAATTGAACCCAGATCTTAGGCATAAAAAGCAAGCATTCTACCATTGACCCATTAATGCTTCCTATTGCTGGTATTAGAGCCCTGATGTGGTGCTATGGGTTAATGCGTCAGACTACAAAGTCGTTTGAACTGCAAGGTTGGTGGTTCAAGCTCACCAGCTGCTCCTTGGAAATCCTATACAGGGTCGCTATGGTTCGGAACTGACTCGACAGCACTTAGCAACTCAACCCACAACAGGGAAGACCACTATAATTCAAATTTGTGCACCAACCACTAAATCTATTGAGAATGAAATAGAAGAATACTACCAACTTCTTCAATCTGAAATTGATCAAACATGCAATCAAGATGAATTGATCATTACTGGTGTTTGGAATGCAAAGGTTGGGAGCAAAGAGGAAGGATCAGTAGTTGGAAAATATGGCCTTTATGATAGAAATTATGCTGGAGATCTCATGATAGAATTCTGCAAAATCAATGATTAGTTCATTTCAAATATCTTCTATAGACAGCTTAAGAAACGACTATACACAGAATCGACAGCTTAAGAAACGACTATACACAGAAACGACAATACACAGAAATCAAATTGACTACATCTGCAGAAAGAGATGATGGAAAAGCTCCATATCATCAGTGAAAACAAGGCCAGGAGCAGATTGTGGAACAGACCATCAATTGCTCTTACACAAATTCACGCTGAAGAAAATGAAAACAAGTCCACGAGAGCCAAAATATGACCCTGAACATGTCCCACCTGAATGTAGAGATCATATGAAGAACAAATTTGGTACATTAAACACTAAAGACTGATGACTAGAAGAGTTGTGGGATGACATCAAGAACATCATACAGGAAGAAA
>NW_006408612.1:6384814-6386193 GCF_000296735.1 Chrysochloris asiatica
GCTCCTTGGAGGCCACGATGGCCAAACTTCGTCTCTCATACCTTGGACATATTGTCAGGAGGAACCAGTCGCTAGAGAAGGATATCATCTTTGGTAAGGTGGTGGGTCAGAAAGAAAGAAGAATACCCCCAATGAGATGGATTGGCAAAGTGGCATCATCAATGGGCTCAAGTGTGACAACAATTGTGAGGTTGGCCTGCCACCAATGTTTTGTTCTGTTGTGCATAGGGTTGCTATGAGTCAGTACCGACTCGATGGCACCTAACAACAACAACAATATGCCTACATGAGTTAAATTTTTCTTTCCTGAATCTGTAAACTTAGTTCTCATGTAAAAATAAAATTGTCCCACTTTTCTATATGTTTGTTTTTAAGTCATCGGGGGTAAGCCTGCACTAATTTTTTTTTTTTTTTTTTTAATGCCTTCATATATTCTTCATTAGGCATATCCACATTGCTTAAGAAGAAAAATCTATTTGAAAGAATGTCATACACTTTTGTCCTGTTTTTCAAGGTACGTCTCATCAGTCAACTGTGCCAATGACGGCATATATATTGTTACATGAAATTGATTTTTTGCACTCAGTACATCTGGAAAACGTCTGTCACATACTTGTTGCTTTATAATGCTTCACGATGGTGAACTGCTTATCAGTATTTGTTTTCTGTGTTTTCAAAATCTTGTCTTAACTTTTGTAAATATCCTGTTAATGACTGGTAGACATTTGTGCATGTCTTTATATTTTTACTTCTGAGTCTTCGAGAGTTTGGTCTGATGAAAATCCTGCAATATATTATACTACATAGCCAGCAAAAGTACATACTCCAGTGGTTGTATTTTGTTGGTGATATTTTTAGCTTCCCCTTTAGCATCTCCTTTTTGTTTCTAGTCTTCAGCAATATTTCTAAGGCATCTAGAATCTGAGTGTACAATTCTAGGATTGCACTTTCTGCTGTAGCATGCACAACATATATTAGAAAGGCTTTTAGTACTTAGTCATTGCCTAAATGTTTTAAGAACTTCCCATCAGTAAGCAGAGATGATAAAAAATATGTAGAGTAACTGAAGAGTAGAAAAAACCCACCAGCTTCCAAACAACAATCTACTACGTCCTACAAGTTACGTGGTATACAAAAGGCATATTTGTTACTTTCTAAATTTTTCTCTTGTATGCCTTTATAAAGGAATCTTGCTAGTGCAGTGGTTAAACACTCAGTTGTTAACTAAAAGGTCAGCAGTTCAAACTCACCAACCCACTCCAAAAGAGAGAGATGTGGTGGTCTGCTTCTAAAAGCTTTACAGCCTTTGAAACCCTACTGGGCAGTTTTACTTTATGCAATAGAGTTGCTATGAGTCAGAATCAACTTATCAATAATGG
>NW_006408612.1:6386438-6387977 GCF_000296735.1 Chrysochloris asiatica
TGCACCTCAGAAGTCCTATACAGAGTCGCTATGAGTCAGAACTGATTTCATAGTACTAAATAACTACTTGTATCACTGTAAGTATTTCCTCCAACGTTGTCACTTTATGAAGTTTATCAATTATTCACAAGTTGTTTTATACATATGCTATGGGTTGTTGTTTCCTGTGTTACCATACTTTGAGATGCGACCTGCTAAAAACGAATCAAACTGAGCAAAAAGTTAAAGTAAAATTAAAATATTTCCATTTGAGGGGGACCCAGATACTTAATTTCTTCCTCAGAAAGATAGTCCACTATCAATGATTGTCATATGGCAACAACACATTGCAAATGGCTTTCCAACACTGACGTTCTTCATTAATTCCTGTTTCCTGTCCATGACGTAAGCCAAAACTATGTCTTGATTTAAATAAGGCAACATAGATAGAATCTCTGGATTGAATTATTTTTATGTTTGTCAATCATATTTGGCTTTTGCCAATCATTAAAACCATCCATACCAAATTGAGAACTGATTTAGGATTGAATAGCTGGCAAAAAAAGCACTCATACAGATGGAGAAGAGGGGGGGTAAGTAAAGTATTGCTTCCAGGATTCCAGGGAGCGCAGTGGCTCCATATGATAAATGCTGGACTGCTCTCTGCGTGAAACAGATGAGGCTTTCCACTCTGTGGAGGATTTAAAGCCTTGGTAAATACAGTCACTATGAGTCCTGGTGTGGTGCTGCCACGTAAGGCACAGGACCACAAGGTCAGTTTGACCTGCAGTGTCGGTTGTTCAAACACACCAGCCTCTTCTCGGAAACCCTATACAGGGTCACTATGAGTCAGAAACAACTCCACAGCAGGTAACCACTAGGGTTTAATCCATACATGCAAAGGTTGATTTCAAACAAAACATGTTTAAACATGTCTCTGCGACAAGTTCTCTTAGATAAACACTTGTCTTAGTCTCATTACGGTGTCTTCAGAAACAGTTTCAACCAAACAATGGCTTCGGAGGGTATCTGCTTGGGCCAGTTGAATTTAAAGCACAGTGACTGCTTTCGGAAATCCCAAAGGGGTCATCTAGATAGATTTTTCTCAAAGGACACAGGATGATCTCAGGAGGTTATTATGAAGATGTTTTAAGAAAATGGAAAAACTGCATTGGTGAGAAAAAGACCTTGAAAGTTCTACCAGAGAATTTGTTCGATCAGGACAATGTCCCTGACCATTCTTTGAGGGTAGCAAGCGCTGTCTACAAGAATTTAATTGGGAGATCTTATCCTATCCACCTTAAGGAGCTCTGGTAGCGTAGTGGTTACGAATTGGGCTGCTATCCTCAAGGTCAGCAGTTTGAAACTACCAGCTGCTCTGCAGGAGAAAGAGGAGGCTTTCTGCTCCTGTAAAGATTTACAACCTTGGAAACCCTGTACAGGGTGGCTAAGAGTCGGAACTGACTCCACGGCGCATAACAACATCCTATCCACCTTGCAGCTTTGATTTTTTTCCCCTTCAGACTTATTTTTGTTTCCCAAACACAACATATAACTGGA
>NW_006408612.1:6388732-6396695 GCF_000296735.1 Chrysochloris asiatica
AATCCATTAAACTGGAGCATTCCATGGAGGTCTCTTCTGATTTATTATGTTTTAAAATGAAAATTAATTTCAGAATTGTCTTTGTTGTTGTCAGGAGCCATCAGAGTGGTTCCAATTCATAATGACCCTACATACACCAGAACAAAAAACTGCCCAATCATGTGCCATCTTTTCAGTCATTCCTATATTTGAGCTACTTAGTCAACATCATTGAGGGTCTTCTTTTTCATTGACCCACATCTTTACCAAGCATGACGGTTCTGACTCATAGAAACCCTACATAGGGTTTCCAAGGAGGAACTGGAAAGCTTGAACCGCTGACCTTGCGGTTCAAACAGACCTTGTAGTCCAGCTCATTAACCCACAGAGCGACACCAGACTCCAAGACAAAGTATAGCCATTCTCAATTCTAAGCACAGTCTGGCTGTACTTCTAATACAGATTGGTTTGTTCTTCTGGCAGTCCATGGATTTTTTTTTTTTTTTTTTAGGTCTTCCTTTTTCATTGTCATTCATATAAGGTAATTGAATTTGAATAGTTGAAAATAGATAAAATTTATCAAAGAAAATTTATGTTAGTTTTGGACATAAATACAAACATCTATATTTGAAAATTATTAAGTAAAAGGAGTTGATTTAGAACATTATTTTGTTCTCCAAGTTTGAAATAGTCAAAAGAAAACATATTTACAGAGCTTTTGGAAATAATTTCATTCCTATGTTGTACAGAGTTTGTTGGCAGGCCCTTTACAGATATCCACAAGTGTTTTTAGTCTTGAAATAATACTTTTAAACTTGCATGTTCACTTTCTGTCCTTTGATGCTGCATCTTCACTGTTCATTGGACTATTGCTGACACCTGATGGTGGCAGGAGCAAAGATCACCATACAAATACGAAGGTATGCTGTTTGCTTTACATAGGACCGGATTCCTCATGATGCACATGATCATAGTGCTACTGGTGTTCTTATGTGGTTCACAAGAGAGAATGGAATGAAAAGTTATATATACCCAAGTGGTCTGAAATAAAAAGGGAAATATGATCACTACCATATACAAAATTTATAAATGTACATCTTGTTCATAACGTGGAATTGTTCAACTCTCATATTCAGAGATAAGTACATAATTGGTGTAATAATAGCATCACTTTTCCACAAACAAGTTTGTTTTTCGAGTCATTACAATATCAATTTCTTAAAAGAAAGTCAGTATGAGGGAAATGGAAAAGCAAATCCATTATGTAATTTTTAAGCTAAATGTTAATTTATTTCTTCAAGGAATTGTTCACTTACCTCATACAAATATATGTAAGTATTCTAATAAAATAGAAGTTTAATATTCTGATAAATGCCCTTTGTTGCTTTCTTAGCAGATGACTTTGGAAACACACTATTTGTTGTAAAACACACTTTGCATGATAAATAATTATTAAACTTTTTATCCTTTTAATGCCCTAATACCTACTTGACTAGCATTTTATTATTGCTAGGTGCCCTGAAGTATTTTCCAATCCATAGTGACCCTATGTACAACAAAATGAAACACCATCCAGTCCTGCTCTAGTCTCATAGTTGCTGCTATACTTGAGCCCATTGCTGTTGCCACTGTGCCAATCCATCTCCATGGATGTCTTCTTCTTTTTTGAAGATCTTCCACTTTACCAAGCATGATGTACTTCTCCAGGGATCCCTCCTGATAATGTGGCTGGAGTATAAGAGATGAAGTGTAGTAATCTTGGCTTCTAAGGAACATTCTGGATGTATTTCTTCCAACACAGATTTGTTTGCTCTTTTGGCAGTCCATGGTACCTTATAAATTTTTTTCAAATGCCATATAACTCAATGTCTTCCAAATCCATTGTTCAACTTTCACATGCATATGAGGCTATTAAAAATACCATGGCTTGGGTCAGGACACTTTAATCCCCAAACTGACAGCTTTGCTCTTGAACACTTTAAAGATGTTTCATAAACATACAGAGTAATATTAAGCACTATGTCCCATGCAATAGACAATAAAAGAAAATTTACTTGACATGTAAATGTTTTGTGCTAGATAAATACTAGTATTTTCAGTATTTTTGGACATTGGCTACATTGTTGTTGTTACATGTCATCGAGTGGGTAGCAACTCATAGTGACCCTATGTACAACAGAATGAAACACTGCCCAGTCCTGCCCCAACCTCACAATTGTTGCTACATTTGTTGCTGCTGCCACTAGGCTAATCCATCTCATTGGGGCTCTTCCTCTTTTTCTCTGACCCTCCACCTTACCAAACAAGATATCCTTCTCCAGGGACTGGTCTCTCCTGACAGTATATCCAAAGTATGAGAGATTAAGTCTAGCCATCCTGACTTTCAGGGAGCATTCAGGCATACTTCTTTCAACACAGACCTCTTTGTTCTTTTGGTAGTCAGTAGTACATTTAATATTCTCCAACAGTCTTCCTTATTCACTGTTCAACTTTTGCATGCATATGAGGTTATTGAAAATACCATGACTTGTGCCAGGTATACCTTAGTCCTCAAACTAACATCTTTGCTTTTTAACACTTTAAACTGGTTTTGTGCAGCAGATTTGCCCAATGCTATACGTCATTTGATATCTTGACTGCTGCCTCCACGAGTGTTGATGGCTGATCCGAGCAAAACGAAGTCTTTGATGACTTCAATCTTTTCTCCATTTATATGGATGTTTATTGGATCATTCGTAAGGATTTTTTCTTTTCTTTACATTGAGGTATAATCCATACAGCAGATTATGGTCTTAGATCTTCACCAGTAAGTATTTTAAGTCCTTTTCACTTTCAGCAAGCAAAATTGTATCATCTGTATATCACAGGTTGTCAGTGAATCTTCCTTCAATCCTGATGCCACAGTTTTCTTCATATAATCCAACTTCTCAGATTATTTACTTAGCATACAGATTGAATATGTATGGTGAAAGAATACAACCCTAGTGCACACCTTTCCAAATTTTTGGCTATGTTAGTATTTAAATTATTACCCATGTTAGTAAAATATTAAATATATGCTAGGCTGCATCCACACATATACTGAACATATTTTAAAGTTAAAGTTGTAAATAATATTGTTCACAAACCTTAGGACATACTCTATGTAAATGCTATACAGTTAAAAAATACCTTGACTAAATAAATTCATTGCACTGGGAAACCTATTTGAGTTGCCTTACTTCTGTGCTTCATTGTTTCCTTTAGTTTTTTTTGTTTTTATTTTACCAGATGTAGACAAAAATATATATCCTTGTGTATACCTTTGTGTTTTTATTATAGCACTGTGTCTATCCATTGCTGGCCCTGCTAGCTGGAGTTGCTGGATATGCAGACAGTTCTCTCAAAATGGATGAGAGGTCTGTTATCTATTAATATAATCTGTCTTTGCCCAGTAACCACTCATGTTGGATCCAGTTGCATATTGAGTGAATATAGCAAGCATACACCTTGACAGACCACCCCCACTTACTGTTTATTAGAAATAAAGAGTATATTCCCAAGAGAACTACCTAAAGAATTTCAGTTACATAGGAGGGGACCAGAGGGGACAGGTGTCAATAAAGGTGTTGAAGTAGTAGGGGGGTCTCATAACTTAAAACGACCTTATACCTTGGCACCTTTGGGAGCCTGTATGAGCTTTATTTCTGGCCACCACATTGCCATGCACTGGAACTGGTATCAATTTTATTTAGTGCCCAGCCATTTCTCTTTCACTGTTGTTCTAGGTAAGAGCCCTCGAGTTGGTTCTGACTCATAATGACCCTATGAACAACAGAAGAAACTTGAGCAGTCCTGTGCCATCCTTACAATTGTTATATTTGAGCCCACTGTTGCTGTCATTGTGTCTCTCCATCTTGTTGGAGGGGTATTCCTCATTTTCACTGACCCAGTACTTTTCCAGTCTTCTGTGTGTGTCGTATTGTGGTGACTTGCATGTTGCTATGCCACTGGTATTTTAAATAACAGCAGGGTCACCCATGGTGGACAGGTTTCAGTTGAGCTTCCTTCCAGACTAAAATAGACTAGAGAGAAGGAGACATGGACTACTGAATGTTTAGCCACAGAAAACTTTAGGAACAGCAGTGGCACATAGTCAGCACAAGAATATTAAATATTGAAACATTATGAGTAGTACCAGAATACTGTCAAATATAGTGCCAGAAGATGAGCCCTTTAAGTTGGAAGACACTCAAAATATGACTGGGGAAGGGCTGACTTCTCAAAATAGAGTTGACTGTGGTGACGTGAATGGAGTAAAACTTTTAGGACCTTCATTTGCTGATTGGGTGCAACTCACTATGAGGAAACACAACTGTAAACATCCATTTATAGAACATAGAATGTACAAATTATGCATCTAGGAAAATTGGAAGTTGTCAAAAATTAAATGGAACACAAAAAGATTGATATCCTCAGCATTAATTTACACACCAACCACTAAAGTCAGTGATGATAAAATTGAGGAATTCTACCAACTTCTTTATTTTGAAATTTATCAAACATGCAGTCATAATATATTGATAATTACTGGTGATTGGAATGTAAAGGTTGGAAACAAAGGGAAGGATCAGTAGTTGGAAATTATGGCCTTGGTGATAGAAATGATGATGGAAATTGCATGATAGAACTTTGCAAGACCAAAGACTTATTCACAGCAAATTCTTTTTTTTTTGCAGTTGAAATTTTTATTTTGAAGTCTGCCAACTTAATGCTTTCCACCAACTCTGGGAGCAGAAACTTTCACAGGCTTCACAGTCTTTTGTTAGGTACTGCTTTTGTGGGAGTCTTAGCAGCAACCATTGCTGTCTTTTCTAGATATTTCCTTAACCTTTTTTGCTTCCTTGGAAGCCCTGATGGCTTGTTCTCATCGAGCCTTTCTAACTTCAGGCTTCTGATTTCTCTTGACCATTCTGTTAGCAAGAGATGCACCAGTGATGGCCCTCCAGAATTTTACTGCACGGCGGGTTTTCTTTGGATTGCCCCTTTTTGTACTTTCTTCAGCAAAGGACAGTTCAGTTTATCTGCCAAGGGTTCCTCTTGGAAAGGAATGCAGACTCGCAATTTATATTAAGAAACTGGAAAACCTTCCCATGCGTCCTGGCATAGTGTCTCCTGTGTCCAAGGTATGTTTTGTATCCGCTAAAACTGCACAGTTCGACCTACATGGCTGTGGCTACAGAGACACAGGGAAGATGGCGAAGAGCGCAAATGCTTTAACACAATGTAAGAGACAACTATGCACATGGACCTTACCAGAAGGAATACACCAGAATCAAATTGATGACATCTGTGGAAAAGAGATGGTAGAAAAGCTCCATCCACAACATTAGCCATAACAAGGCCAGGGCAGACTGGAACAGACAGACCATCAATTGATCATATGTAAGTTCAGGTTGAATCCCGAGAAAATTAAAATAAGTACATGAGAGCCAAAATCAGACCTTCAACATATCTCACCTGAATTTATAGATCATCTGAAGAATAGATTTAATGCATTAGACACTAAGGACTGAAGACCATAAGAGTTGTGGGATGACATCAATGACATGAAGCAGGAAGAAAGCAAAAGGTCATCAAGATGACAAGAAAGAAGGAAAAGGTCAAAATGGATATTAGAAGAGACTCTGAAACTTGCTATCCAGCAGAGAGATGGAAGAAATAAAAGAGCTGAACAGAAAATTTCAAAGGGCAGCTCAAGAAGACAATGTCAAGTATTATAATGAAATGTGCAAAGATCTGGAGTCAGAAAACCAAAAGGGAAGAATACACTCAGCATTTCTCAAGCTGAAAGAACTGAAGAAAAGATTTAAGCCTTGACTTGCAATATTGAAAGATTCTATGGGCAAAATATTGAGTGATGCAGAAAGCCTCAAAAGAAGATGGAAGGAATACACAAAGTCACTGTACCAAAAATAAATGGTCAATGTTGAACCATTTCAAGAGGTAACATATGATCAAGAGCCAATGGTTCTAATAGATGAAGACCATAGTGCACTGAAGGTATTGGCAAAGAACAAGGCTCTGGGAATTGATGGAATACAAATTGAAATCTTTCAACAAACTAAGGAAACACTGGAGGCACTCACTCATTCTATGCCACGAAATTTGAAAGACAACTACTTGATCAACTAAATGGAAGAAATCCATATTTGTGCCCATTGTAAAGCGAGGTAACCAAGTGGAACATGAAAATCATTGGACAATATCGATATCACATAAAAGTAAAATTTTGCTATGATAAATACAAAAAACGCTACAACAGTACATTCACAAGAAACTCCCAGATTTCAAGCTTGATTCAGAGGAGAATGTGGAGGGATTTCACTGCTGATGTTAGATGGATCTGTCTGAAAGCAGAAAGTACCAGAAAGATGTTTAACTGTGCTTTACTGACTATGCAAAGGCTTTCGACTGTGACTGGTTTGACTATTGACAACTTAATTGTGCTCACGAGGAACCTGTACATAGACCAAGAGGCAGTTGTTTCAATAGACAAGGAGACACTGAACGGTTTAAAATCAGGAAAGGTGTGTTCTAGGATTGTATTTTTTCACCATACTTATTCAATCTGTATGCTGTGCAAATAATCCAAAAAACTGGATTATATGAAAGAGAAGTGGCATCAGGATTGGAGGAAGATTCATTGACAAACTGATATGCAGATGATACAACCTTGCTTGCTGAAAGTGAACAGAACTTAAAATAATTACTGAGGAAGATCAAAGACCACAGCATTCAGTATGGGCTGCACTTAAATATAAAGAAAACAAATATCCCCACCACTGGACCAATAAATAACAACATGATAAATGGAGAAAAGATTGAAGTCATCAAAGATTTCATTTTACTTGGATCCAGTATTAACACACATTTTGCTTGGATCCTCTATTGCATTAACCAAATCTGCTGCAAAAGAACTCTTTAAAAGTGTTCAAGATGTCAGTTTGAGGACTAAGATGATGCTGCCCCATGCCATGTTATTTTCTTTTTAACTTTTTAATTTGAATTGAGTGAATGTTAGCTGACAAAATCAGCTTTACATTTAACAAATTATACACTTTGTTTCATCTCAATGATTATAATCCCCTCCCAGCAACATTTATCCTAATTCCTCTCTGTGGCTTCCCCTTTGTATCTTATATTTCACAAACAAAGCAAAAATAGTTGACATGCACATACAAAACAAATAAATATATATTTATTTAAATGTCCAAGCCAGCATCCTGCTCGCAGGCACATAGCCTATATCAGTCAGTGGGTCTAGAGCCTGCAACGGCTCTCTCTCTTCATGCCATCGTCTCTGCCCCATTTTATTTTCACCGCTCTTCTAGGTAGGGATCTCATGCTCCACTCATGCTCTTCTTTCTTGATGATCCTGGGATCATCTTTTCCTGAAATGAAAAATAAAACTACTCCCCGCTTTTAGTTACACATCTTCTACAATTACAGTTGTGATAATCACAATTAATCCTAACAATAACTCAAAATTGAATCATAAAATCCTGTCAGCATCATCCCACAGCCTTTTCCCCAGATCCGCCTAGAAAAGAGGAAAAATTCAGTGTGCATTCTACCATACCCGCCACATTCTGAAACTAAGCCAACTTATGAATACTTGTAAGCCAGCCACTTAATGTCTTTATAACCTCACCTTTTTGTAGTGTAGTGGTTATGAATCGGGCTGCAAACCTTAAGGTCACCAGTTCGAAACTACCAGCTGTTCCATGGGAGAAATATGAGGCTTTCTGCTTCTGTAAAGATGTACAGCCTTGGAAACCCTGTACAGGGTCACTATGAGTTGGAACCAACTCCACAGCACATCACAACCACAATCAACCCAGTGCACTGAGGAAACAAGCTTGTTGCTTGATATGAAGAATCCTTCCATTCCAGTTAAGAATTTTGATCAACTACATCCAAAAGAAAATGAAAACAAGTCCAC
>NW_006408612.1:6397880-6409131 GCF_000296735.1 Chrysochloris asiatica
TGGGCTGCCAAAAGAATCAGTAGATCTGTTTTGAAAGAAGTGCAGCTAGAGAGTGCTCCTTGGAAGCCAGGATGGCCAAACTTCGTCTCTCATACTTTGGACATATTGTCAGGAGGGAGCAGTAGCTGGAGAAGGATATCATGTTTGGTAAGGTGAAGGGTCAGAGAAAAAGAGGAAGACCCCCAACAAGATGGATTGTTCAAATGGCAACATGGATGGACTCAATCGTGGCAATGGTAGTGCGGTTGGCCCAGGATCGGGCAGTGTTTCATTCTGCTGTGCATAAGGTCGCTATGAGTCAGTACTGCCTCAATGGCACCTAACAACAACAACCTGAAGCTGGATCCTTACTGCTATTCTGCACTTCCTTTAGTCCCATTTACTCCATATCACTCACCATACCATTCTTCTCTTTTCAAGTCTACAGGTCAATGGGTAAGATTATACCTCAATCTGGTATTAATATTCTAACAATACTCATCATTTCCTCCAAATCAGCTTTCTCCTGTTATCCCAAGCATCAAGCCAACCCAATACCATCTCACATCGACCCTATAGAGGGTTTTTGGCTACAAACCACTACAGGAACAGACAGTCTCATCTTTCTCCAGAGTGGATTTGAAGCACCTGTAGCGTAGTGGTTACGAATCGGGCTGCTAACCTCAAGGTTGGCAGTTTGAAACTATCAACCGCTCTGCGGCAGAAAGATGAGGCTTTCTGCTCCCGTAAAGATTTACAGCCTTGGAAACCCTGTGCAGGGTCACTGAGTCGGAACCGACTCCACGGTACTTAACAACAACCTTGTAGTTAGCAGTCCGATGCTTAATGCACTGTGCCAGCAGGGCTCTGTTTGCAGCCTTCTCCTACACTATTTCTCTTCCATGTCCAGGTAGTTCCTTGTTACTCCTGTCCTGATGCATCACTGATTGACCTTTTCTCTGCTCATGCTGTTCACTAGCCAGGGTGGCTTCTTCTTTGGGCCTGTCCTTATTCCACCTGTAGGTCTATCAGAAGTTGTAGACAAATAGCTATTCTTCATGATTTCATCACCAGGAAATGATTTCTACACATTTTCATCATCTTATCATTGATTGCCACTCTTGCAGAATGCACCATTCTACCTTGAATTTTAGTTGTTTGCATATAGGTCTAGGGAATTCCTTGGTGGCACAAATAGTTATGCATGCATCTACTAGTCAAAAGGTTGGAGGTTCAAACCCACTTAGAAGTGCCTTGGAAAATAGGCCTGGTAACCTGTTTCTGGAAGGTCACAATGCTTAACAGGTGTCACTGAGATGGATGAGGAAGAATGGTCTGATCTCACTTCTGAAAATCAGCCTGTGAAAACCCTATGAATCAGTGGTCTAGTCTGCAACTTATCATGGGGATGGTGTTGATTCACGGAATATCTATTCAAGGATGTTGATCTTTTGATACAGTACTGCCTCTGCCTTCTAGATAAAACAGCCTGCGGTTAAGCTTTTAAGTTCTCAGTACTTTCGAAAGGCTTGGTTTGTTTTGGTTCAGTGACAAGGAGGCCATGCATCTACCCAGGCATCTCCTTTCCATTTCTCAGGGAATTCCCTCAGCTGGGGCAGCTCTTGCCAGAAACCTATTACCCAATCAGTCCTTCAGGCCTCTTCAGCAATCAAACCAGCACTTTTAACAGGTTGTAAGCAAGGTATGGCACTAGTTCATCTTAGTATTTCCTTATGATTTTTAAAAGTTGACTTTGTTACATATACAATAAAGTCCTTTTTTTTTCATTGTGGTAAAATACACATTTACCATTGTAAAGCACACAACTGAGTGACATCTAATACATTCACAATGCTGTGGAACCATCAGTACTATAATAATCCCCAAAGGAAATCTTATACTCATGAAGCAGCCACTTACCCTTCTCTTTCCCCAGTTCCTGGCAAATACTAATCTGCTTCTCTGTAAATTTGTCTATTCTGGATTTGATTAAATGGAATCATAGAATATGGCCTTGATAGCAGACTTATCCCACTTGGCGTATTTTCAGTTTCACCCATTATATAGCATGACTAACGATTCCTCTTTAAGGCTAACTACTCCATTATGTGGACATACATTTTGTTTAGCCATTCACTGGTGGTAGTGATATGCTGTGGAGTCGGTTCTGACTCACAGCGACCCTGTATAGACATCCTCATCTGTCTCTCGTGGAACAGCTGACAGTTTTGAACTGCTGACCTTGAAGTTAGCAGCCCAACTTTTAACCACTATACTACCAGAGCTCCTTTTCATTGTTGTTATGTGCCGTCGAGTCGGTTCCGACCCATAGCGACCTTGTATAGGGTTTCCGAGGGTGTAAATCTTTACCGGAGTAGAAAGCCTCCATCTTTCTCCCGCGGAGCAGCTGGTAGTTTCGAACCGCTGACCTTAAGGTTTGCAGCCCGATTAGTACCCACTACGCTACCAGAGCTCCTTTTCATTAGTTGATGGATATTGGGTTGTTTCTACCTTTTGGCTATTATGAATAGTGCTGCTATGAGCAAGTTTTTGTTTGAATGTTTAAACGATTGTTTTTTGGTATATATCCAAGTCCTGGTATGGTACTGTGGGTTAATGCGCTCAATTGCAATGTCAGTTTGAACTGCAAGGTCAGTGGTTCAAGCTTACCAGATGTTCCTCAGAAACCCTATACAAGGTTGAATGGGTCAGAACTGATGCGACAGCACTTAATAACAATCTGTCTTCAATTGCTGGGTTATCAGTACAGTATTTTTTCTTTACATTGCTGAGTTCAAACTGTCCTTTTCAAGAAATCAGTAAAGGCTTCAGGAATTTATTTGATAGATTTAATCAAAACACTCCAAATGAGTTCTGTCCCTGTCTCCAGTTCAAATTTGTACATTAAGTTGAAGTAATTAGGTATAGTTCATATCTAACGTTAATTAAATGTTGTCTTTCTATACATATAAAAGTTGGGAAGAATCTACTATGCATAAATTCACAAATAGTAGGCTTCACAAAAATTACCCAGGTATCTTTTAAATAATGCAGGTTTTCATGTCCAAAGATTCTAATTCAGTAGGTCTGGACCCTAACGGTACACTGGTTAAACTGCTTGGCTGCTAACAAAAAGGTCCATTTTGAACTCATCAGCCCCTCTGTGAGACTTGATGTGGCAGTCTGCTTCTGCAATGATCTAAAGCCTTGGAAACCTAATTGGGTGTTATGAGTCAAGATCAGTTCCTCAGTGGAGTTAGGGTTTGGGTTACATCCTGTGGATCTCTATTAAACATTTCTGGTGACGTGACGTAGGTGGTCTTCCCACTACACTATGAGAACACTAGTGCGTGGTTGCTTTTCCTTAGCAGAAGTCAAATTACTGGAGTAAGATAGCTGTCATCTATAAACGCTGCAACTGGCATGCCAGTTTGCTAGGGGGAAACTTAATTCACTCTACAGTAGCACTACTTCCTTCCTTGTAATAGGAAAAGTCTGCCTAAGAAACATTATTAAAACAAAATACCGTTGAATCAACTACCACTCACCAAGTCAAGACTCCTAGTACAAATATGTTACCAGCAGCCTTAAGCAACTTTTGGTTTAAAAAATGTGGCCAGTTTACATTTTGTTTTTAAATGAGAATCTTTTCAAGTTAAGAAACTATCTGCTAGTCAGAATGAGTTCTTATCGTTAAGTGCCACTGAATCAGTTCTGACCCACAGCAACGCTGTTTAGGGTTTCCAAGGAGCAACTGGTGAGCTTGAACCACTGATTTAGCAGCTCAAATAGTCTTTGCAGTCCAGCACATTAACCCACCAACAGCGCCATACCAGACTCCAAAAGACTTTTATAATGACTCCAGTAGAGTTATTATAAACATACAATTACCTAGTGAGACTTACGTCAATTCCTAATCAATTAGCATTATTTAATTTTTAGATGCAGCTAAGTCAGTCCTAGAAGGTGATTCTACTCTTAAAAACATAAACTATCTTAGAGACAATTAACCATATTTTATAGATGCTCAAAACACTTATATTTTTCCTTTATACGAATAAGCAAAAGTCCTATAAATTACAATGTGTAGGGCACCATATAACCCCCCCCTCAATTACACCAGGATCTGTTTCATCAGTGAGACAACTGCTGTATCATCCCAATTATATAGCATCTGCCACGTATATGCTCTTCTGTGTGGTCAACCAAATTTAGAGAAGTACAGATCACAGCAAAAATTAAAGTTTTCATCTTTAATGAAATGACTTTGGAAATAACGTACATTTCCATGACACCAACACTACAGTTTTCGGAGTCACAGTAAGATACACAGAATTATATCCATTCCGTAATTAATATGAATGCCAACATCTCCAACAGTAATTTTTGTTACATGGCAAACAAAATCAAGAAAGCAACCATCAAACAAAAGAGACCCATAGCTTCAGACAAGGCAAATCCCAGGATAGCATATGAGAACAGCTGCTGCTTCAGAGAAGGGTTTCTAAAAGAAACAACACATGATTGTTATTTTGAAGTATTATTTGAGCTGATTAAGATGATGAATATTAAAGAATCACAGATTATTAGTATGCAGAATTATCTTTGTAAACTGTCAAGTATATTGGAAGAGTATTTGCCTAGATCTCTTTTGTTTCTCCTTTTCCCTCAATCCCAATCATACAGGATATAAAGTTAGGGGGATGTTTCTGTCAGTGTATATAGTTCTCAACCATTTTGAGGGACTCTGACTTTCTTAATATGGTTATTATTCCTCTGAAAGCATGTTTTATACTTTTTAAGACATGATAGCCTAGAAATTAGGTATTAGTTACAAAGCAAGTTAGCTTCCCATTCAGTAGTTGGTACATAATTGGTTGTTGCATTCCTCATGTGTCAGCACTCAAACTAGAGACAGAAAAGATTACCTGGCATAGCCAATGATGAGGCTGCCAAAGACGGTTCCAATACCAGCACCAGAACCAGCCACTCCTACTGTTGCAGCACCTGCACCAATAAATTTGGCAGCAGTATCAATGTCTCTGCTGATTGCACTGGTCCGAAACTCCCTTCGGATTAGTGGAGACACACCATTCTGGGCCCCATTAAACACTCCTGAGCCCTAGAACAACAGGAAACAAAGGAAAAGGTCAAATCAGTAATTAACCACTACTGTTCTGTCAAAATGGTAACTACACAGGTTTACAATTGAGTTTAAACAGGAGGCAGTAAGCACAAAAGAAAAGGTAAGGGATAGAATGAAATAACATATCTTGGTGTGGCGCTGTGGGTTAATGTGCCATACTGCAAAGCCACTTGAACAGCAAGGTCAGCGGTTCAAGCTCATCAACTGCTCCTCGGAAACACTATACAGGGTCACTATGGGTCAGGAACCAACTCGAAGACACTTAACAACATACCTTATAAGGCTGCTGACCAAGTAAAAACAGCATACGTGAACTGGCCAGACAGAAGCTTTTCAAATAAACCGACAGAACGATCATTTTAAATACAGACAACTCAAGATTATATTCTTAAATATAAATACCAAATATAGTATTTCTTGGCCAACTCAAGTGGATTAAGTTTTGGATATAGGAAAATTCTGATTCATCTTCTGCATATTTTTTTGGATAAAAGGGTGGAAAAGGATTGCCCTCAAATTAAGAGTTATTTTTTCCTACTCTAATCAAAGTCAAAAGTCCTAAACACACAAATCTGTAAGGCCTACGTGGTAGTGTTATCCGATGTATCTAATGACTGTTTTTACCTCTCCAGTCCAAGCTTCTGGTCGAGATAACACTGATGCAGAAATTGGTCTGTATGCAACTCTGGATCCAGCTCGGATCTAGTAATGAAAAACAGATTCCAAGTATTAGGTAAAAAAACAGACAAGACTTCTGTGACTCCTCTTATATCAGGAGTTGTAAGACAACAAAGAGCAAAAATGAGCCAAAAAGGATTTGATGTCTTAGCTTACATTTATTATGCATTGACTTTGACTCATCTTGGCTGTTTGGTCAATTTTCAATACATAAAGCAATTTTAATAAAGCTTTGATGTTGTGAATGAAGTTTTAAAGCTAGATGTACAATCTCGTTGTAATAATCTGAACAAAAAAAAATCTAATTTAGAAGAGTAAGTATTGCTTTTAAAAATTAAATTACCGTATCGCCACAATTCAGTTCAGGAAAAATAACAATAAACATCCATATTGATTAGTAAGCTTAAATGGACCAACAAACATCATGAGCGTCACTATAAATGTTTGTCATTTAAAATAGCTCGGTTAATATGAACTCCCACCATTTCCACAATATACCTATGGGCCCATTATATCATGATATACAAAAACAGTTTAATTCCACACCAGCTTAAGAAGAATCGGTGAAATACTCTGAGCAGAAGGACTTTATTCCGTCCAGCTTCTCTGTCCTTGAGTGTCCACTAAACTAAGGTCATAGAAAATCCCTTCTGAACCAAGCCCTGATTCTCAGAGACAAACCCCCCAGATTTTCACTTCACCTACAGTCTCCAAAATGGTTATGGAAATAAAGATTCCCAAAGTAGAAAAGAGCTTTTCGGCTCCCGCACCACCTTCCTCCGCCCACACTAGGCGAGAGGCAAAGTCCCTCCCTCTGCAGCAGCGGGTTTGACCTACAGACTGACAGTGGCGTGAGTTTCTTCGGTGAACTGGGCCTCCGAAGGCCCCTACAGTCTCCACAGCACCCCAACTTTCGCGCCGACCCCGAGACAACAACGAGCGGGGAGACGTTGGAGGGGCAAGGAGGCCTTGACCTACACCGAGGGGGCCTGACAGCAAGGCCTTGGCAGTTCTCCACCGCCCTAGTGGCGGGGCGAAGGGGAGCAAGATGTCCCGCAGGATCAGGAGGAAAGGAAGAAAAGGGCATTGAGGTTACGGGACGTGGGGAAAGCTGTTCCCAGGAGGGTGCTGCGCCCCGCCCGAGGTTGCCCATACAACAACGTGGACGCTCCCGGGCCAAGAGGCTCGGCCCTCGGCCTCCCCATCCCCCCACCCCAGCCCAGCTTGGGCTACGTACCAGAGCGGGGGTGCAGGCGAGCTTGGCGCAGGCGAACATTTTCTATTCTTCGGGGAGGCGCGGCTGCAGGACTTGGGTGACAGGCGGCGTGGGCTCCTCTCCCGCTTCCTCGCTGCGGAGGTAAAGAGGCTTAAGGTCAAGTGCCCTCCCGGGGCCTGCCCTTCCCGCCTGAGACCCGTGGGCTTTCGGGCACGCCGGCAGATTGGGCCCCACGCCCAGAGAGATGCCAGAAAAATGAATGGGTCCCCACTGGGCGCTGCTCCGCCCGACCAAGGCCCGGCTCCCGCGCCCTCGCCTTACCTTCCCCGGCGGCAGCAGCTGCGGCAGAGGTCGAAAGAGTGGGGCTAGGCGCGCAGGCGCAGTCCTGCTCTTATCCACGCCGCAGCACCCGGATGGAGAAGGCGGGCAATCGGGTGTAGAAGGGAAGACGCTCAAGGTCATTTTGTAACAACTTTATTGGTAACCAGTAAGGAAGGACAGAGGCAGTCACCCAATGACGGGCTGGTGAGCGGAAGCTGGTTAACAGGCACCCCAAAGAAGCGATTGAAGAAGAGTAGCCAGAGGCTCGAGAGCTTTTGGGATACATTTTTGTGAAATTTGGCCTTTTATCAGTTGCTATGATTCTATGTTGTTAAGTGCCGTCGCGTCGGTTCCGACCCATAGCGACCCAGTATAGGGTTTCCAAGGAGCAGCTGATGAGCTTGAACCTTGCGGTTCCAACCGACTTTTCAGTCCAGCGCATTAACCCACAGCGCCACACCAGAACTCCTAATTCGGTTCGACAGCAATGGGTTTATTTCTGTTTAGTAAAAAGCCCTTTTCCTGGGCATTCACCTCGATAAAATAGGAGTTGTGTTAGTGTGTACGAGTGTACTTACATTCACTATTTGATGGTGTCCTGTGGTGCTGTCGGCAGTTCAAACTCATCAGCCGCTCCTTGAAAACCCTATATACAGTCGCTGCGAGTAGGAACCGACTTGATGGCACTTAACTACAACAATAACTTTATGGAAGAAGTTAGGACCTCCAGCAAAATAAATATGTATTTGAGAGAATCCAGGAAAGAGTTCCAGAAATCTGGCTAATGTTTTGCCTGAAAGAGTGCCTGACCTAGAAGTAATGGGAATGAGTAGATGAAAGAACTTTGTGACGTTAGGCACAAAGTTTCCTCTGGATAAAGTAAAAGAGGTCAACGTGTCTTCCAGTCCCATGACTGAAAGAATTAAGGGGGATTGTACTATACTTCATGTAGGATCTAGGACTGAAAAAAGTCTGGTTATTTAAAAAAGCCACCAAACACCTGTTTTTGGTAACTTTTGGGCAAATCATTATCTTCAACTGAATACAGAAATGTCTCACAAAAATGATCCGCCCTTAACCTCTAGTTTTTATATCCTTGATTTCTGTGAATTTGACTTAGTAGTTTTAACAAAAGTTTTCTGGAAGTCAATATAAAAGATGAAACATCTGGAATGCCCAACCCAGGGAATGAATAGAGACTGACAACTAGCCAGTTCTGTCTGGTGTCCTAGCATCAATTCAGAGAACAAATCTTTTTTTAATTAACACAAAGATGCAGTATAATCTAACAGCAACTATGAGGAGAAAGGCTCAGAACTAAAACTTGAAGAATGAATAAGGCCTTGTCATTGATCCAGTTTCAAATGTAAGTAGTTCACAAATTACATGAAAGCTAATCATTAGCCCATAAAATAGAGATAATGTACACGTTCAGTTTAAAGAGAAATTGGTATACTGTCTTAGCTATTTAGTTCTAACCTGAAGTACATGGTGTCTAAAATAGAATAAGCACTATTGCCCTGTACTTAAAAAAACTATTGCTATAAAATCATAGAAACCTTTATTAAGCAAAAATATCAACATGTGAAGCTATTGTTTCTCAATATATCCTGCACTGAGGACTACATACTTCCGAAGACAGTATTTTCAGCTCTTTAATTCTCTGAAGAAGTCTGCGATTTTTAAATTGACACCATATCAAAATGGCAGTTTTGACATTTAGGGACTCATATTGTGTTCCTTTTCAATGTTCTTTGAGTTTGGGGAACAAAAAGAAGTCTGAAGGGAAAAGATGAGCGCTGTAGGATGGAGGGAATAAGGTTTTCCAATGAAATTCTTGTAAGACACTTTTGCTCCCCTCAAAGAATGAGCAGGTGCTATGATGGGAAACATTCTCTAGCTACAACCTTCTTGCCTTTTTTTCTTCACTACTGCAGTTTTCAATTTTCTTAAATTTCTTTGTAACAAATTACCCTGATTATCCTGTACCCTTTAATAAAATTTGTCAAAATTGTTATTGTTAAATTCCATGAAGTCAGTTCCAAGTCATAATGACCTTATATAGGGTTTCTGAGAAGTGGTTGGTGGATTTGAACTGCCAACCTTGTGGTTAGCAGTCCAATGTTTATCCTATGGCACCAACCAGGACTTCACTGTTTTGATTGGACCTTTTATTTTAATACATACGGTGTGCAGGTTAATCAGTACTGGGCTGAGAATCACAAAGTCAGCAGTTCAAACACCAGCTGCTCCTCAGAAACGCTATGCAGGGTTGCTATGAGTCGGAACTGACTCAATAGCACTTACCAATAATGAGATTAAAACAAGTATATTCATTACTGAGAGAACTTGTCTGCAACCATCCACTGATTGTAAAGACATGTCTAAACACCTTTTGTTTGGAATAAATCTGTGCATGTATGAAGTGGAACCCTAGTAGTAATACTTTTTGACTCAGCAATATCGATCCTTTTAGGGAGACATTATTCCTTAAAAATGGATTTGTATGCAGAAATGGCTTAAGGGAAGTTCCACTCTCGTCACTAAATCAGTAGCAGTAACTGTTGAGAGGGGCCAGGGGAGAAGCCAGGATTTGGACAAGGCTTGTTGTTGCCTGTGGCAGGAGAAGTGCAGCCTATGCTATCAACACATCAATAAACACATGAACTGGCTTAGGAGACGAGCGTACACTTCCTTTGTGGGGACTATCTGTTAAGCTTCTTAAGTATTTGTGGAAGAATATCAGGTGTTCAAAGAATGGATGTTCTATTTCTGAGAATTGTATGTGTGTGTGTGTAAGTGTGAGAGAGACAGAAGTAATCCAGTAATTTCATGCTAGTTCCACAGTCAACACTCATGGAAGCAGCAGTCAAAAAATCAAACAATGTATTGCAGGAGGTAATTCTGCTGCAAAAGACCTCTTTGAAGTGTTCAAAAGCAAAGAGATTGGTTTGAGGACTAAGGTGCATATCACCCAAACCACGATATTTTCAATCACCTTATATGCATGTGAAAGTTGGACAACAAATAAATAAGACCATATAAGAATTGATGTATTTGAATTATGGTGTTGGAGAAGAAAATTAAAAGTATCATGGACTGGCAATGAAGAAATGGGCTGAATTCAACCACGTTCCGTAGACTTCTGTTGACTTGGAGATGAGAAAGAGAAGAGGAAGTGCTGGTTGGTTCAAAGTGTAGTGAGATCTGGGGACACCTGAGCCCATGGACAAGCATATAGCCACAGAGGGCTAGAGCTGAGAGTGAAGCATCCAGTTGATATGAAGTGAGGGGAGATGCACAAGAACACCCAAACTTGTAGATAGTCCCTATTTGACCTAGCCTTGATGGCTTGATAATCAGAACTCGACTGTTGTTGTTGTTAAGTACCATCGAGTCAATTCCGACCCATAGCGACCCTGTATAGGGTTTCCAAGGAGCAGCTGGTGAGCTTGAACCACTGACCTTGAAGCTCAAACGACTTTGCAGTCTGACGCATTAGCCCACAGTGCCACACCAGGACTCCAGAACTTGACTAGAGGAAGTTAAAAAAGAAAACAATTTTTGATAAAGGAAATGAGGGCAAATTGTTGTAATTTGATGAACTTGACCTATACTCGTGGAGATCGTGGTTATGTGCTGTGGAGTCGGTTCCGACTCATAGCGACCCTATACAGGGTTTCTGAGGCTGTAAATCGTTACGGGAGAAGAAAGCCTCATCTTTCTTCTGTGGAACAGCTGGTAGTTTCGAGCTGCTGACCTTGAGGTTTGCAGCCTGATTCATAACCACTATGCTACCAGAGCTTGTTATTCAGGGAGTAGTAACTTTAAATACCAGCAGAGAGGGAAGGAGTCTTCACATCAAGTATCAATCTCATTCCCTCTGTACACAGGGTAGATAGGGACGGGCA
>NW_006408612.1:6409891-6411825 GCF_000296735.1 Chrysochloris asiatica
TCCCCAGCACACAACCACCAACAATCATCAAAATGCTCCTTAGAAGCCAGTATGGCAATATTTTGTTACTCATACTTCAGACATGTTATCGAGAGAGACCAGTCCCTGGAGAAGGACATCATGTTTGGTAAAGTGGAGGGTCAGCAAAAAAGAGGAAGGCCCCCAATAAGATTGATTGGCATGGTAGTAGTGGCAATGGGCTCAAAAATAGCAACAGTTATGGGGATGGTGCAGGCCTACACAGTGTTTCATTATGTTGTGCATAGACTCGCTATGAGTCTGAACCTACTCGATGGCACCTAACAACAAGAAGATGAAGAACGGATGAAAAATGAGAAGCATATATCAACTCACACAAGCTGGAGACTGATGACTGAACCAAAAGTTCTGAAGCCCAGCTTAGACTGTTATGTTGAGACCTTGACCATGGCCGTGCCTCCAAGGGGCTACACTAGTTCAGACTGCTTGATTTTTAATCCTAAAACTTGCACTGATAGGAGAGGAATGGATTTAGAAGGTGGCTGGATATTTGCACAAAGGAAGTTTGAAGAAAACGGGACATTCTGAGAGGACTGAAATGAAGTCATAATGATAAAAAGGGGACTCCTCGTTAAGTATTTAATCTTCTCTGTCTTTTTTTTGTTACCCTGGAGATCATCATATTTAGTTATGTAATATCATAGTCTGGCACTCTCAAATAAACTTGATAATAAAGTTAAGTTTCCAGATATGAGTATAATGAAATATTCCCTTCTCTTCTGCATCTCCTTTAGCAATGTGACTTTTTCTCTCATCTCATCAAGCAATAAAGGCTATTTCTCTTCCCATTAAATCTGGACTGGTCTCGTGACTTCTGTTGACCACTACTATCTGTCTTTTGGGCATACGTCTTAAGATGCCTTGTAGCTTTCATTTTCTCTTTCTTGAAAACCATCCACCCTATCAAGAAACTTGTACTAGGTTATTAAATGTTAAGAAATTACATGGAGACAAAAAGAATAATAAAAGAGAACTGAGGTATCCTGAACTGGTGAACAAGGCCATCTTGTATTCTCCAGCCCCTGTCAAACCTGCCCAGACAACATCGCATGGAACAAAAATGAGCCATCCGCAATAAGCTTTGCCCAAGAGCAACAGAGAGGGCTATTGTTTGAAGCTATAAAGTTTAATATAGTTTTTAAAGTAATAGTAGGTAACTGAATCACTACTGGGCTGTCAGTTTGTTATGATGGCTTGTCTGTTCCTGTGATACTTAGAGCTAGGCCACTGGTATCTTAAATACCAGCAAAGTCACCCATGGTGGACAGATTTTAGCGGAGCCTCCAAACTAAGACAGACTAGGAAGAAAGATGAGACAGACCACTTCTAAAAGGTTAGCCACCAAAAAAAAAAGAAAGCTACAAGGCCTCTTGTCTGTAATAGTGTCAAAAGATGAGCTCTTCAGATTGAAAGGCAATCAAACCATGATTGGGGAAGAACTGCCTCCTCAAAGTAGTTGTTGTTGTTGTTAGGTGCCATCGAGTCAGTACCAACCCATAGTGACCTTATGCACAACAGAATGAAAGACTGCTTGATCCTGGGCCAACCTTACTACTGTTGCCATCCTTGAGTCCATTGATGCTGCCACTTGGCCAATCCATCTCGTTGGGGTCTTCCTCTTTTCCTCTGACCCTCCACCTTACCAAACATGATATCCTTCTCCAGCGACTGGTCCCTACTGACAATATGACCAAAGTATGAGACGAAGTTTAGTCATCTTGGCCTTTAAGGAGCAGTCTGGCTGCGCTTCTTCCCAAACGGATCTATTGGTTCTTTTGGCAGCCCATGGCACTTTGAATATTCTCCTCCAACACCATAAGTCAAAGGCATCAATTCTTCTATGGTCTTCCTTATTCACTGTCCAGCTTTCGCATCCATATGAGGTTATTGAAAAT
>NW_006408612.1:6415545-6419971 GCF_000296735.1 Chrysochloris asiatica
AGTTACAGTCATCACATTAGGGGTAGTTAATTAAATGTTTGACCAAATATAGCAGGCTAATTTTTAAGTTGATAATTTTGTGTGGCCTGAAAATGTTGTTATGAATTTTGGCAGAATAAAAGGTTTCCCAACCCTGTACTAGAGGTTCAAGCTGCATTCAGATGACATGGAATGAGGGATATCATTGCTGACATCAGAAGGATCTTTGCTGAAAGCAGAGAATGTTAGAAAGATGTTTACCTGTGCTTTATTGATAAAGCAAAGGCTTTCAACGGTGTGGATCATGACAAGCTATAGGCCACATTGTGGCAAATAGGTATTCCAGAGCACTTAATTGTGCTCATGAGGAACTTGTACATAGACCAAGAGTTAGTTGTTCGAACAGAACAGAGCAGAACTGAATGGTTTAAAATTAGGGATGGTGTGTTCCATGGATTATATGAAAAAGAATGTAGCATCAGGATTGGAGGAAGACTTATTAACAACCTGTGATATGCACATGACACATCCTTGCTTGCTGAAAGGAAGAGGACTTAAAATACTGATGAAGATCAAAGAGCACAGCCTTCGGTATGGATTAATTCTCAATGTAAAGAAAACAAAAATCCTCACCACTGGACCATTAAATAACATTATGATAAATGGAGAAAAGATTGAAGTTGTCAATGACTTCATTTCATGGAAGCAGCAGTCAAGAAATCAAATGACACATTTCATTAGGCAAATCTGCTGCATAAGACCTCTTTATAGTGTTCAAGAGAAAATATGTCAGTTTAAGGACTAAGGTTTGCCTGACCCAAACCATGGTGTTTTCAGTAGCCTCATATGCATGTGAAAGCTGGACAGTGAATAAGAAGACTGTAGAACAGTTGATGGATCTGAGTTACGGTGTTGGAGAAGGACATTAAAAACACCATGGACTGCTAGGTAAACAAACAAATCTCTGTGGAAGAAGTACAGACAGAATTCTCCTTAGAAGCCAGACTTCACTTCTCATATTTCAGACATATTATCAGTAGGAACTAGTCCCTGGAGAAGGACATCATGCTAGATAAAATGGAGGGTCAGCAAAAAAGTAGAAGTCCCTGATAAGATGGATTGGCACAGTGGCAGCAGCAATGGTCTCAAGCTTAACAATGATTATGAAGTTACTTCAGAACTGGGTAGTATTTCTGTAGTGGATAAGATTGCTATGAGTTGGAACTGACTCTAGGGTACCTAACAACAACAGCAATATGCCTGCGTCCTAGATTGGCACTGTAGGATAAACATTAGACTGGAAACCACAAGGTTGGCAGTTCAAGCCCACCAGTCACTCATGGAAAGAGTAAACAGGGTCACTATGAGTCACGACCCACTCAACAGCACACAACAATAACAACAATACAACTGGAACTCTCCAGATGGAATGCATAGGAATCAAAATGACTACATCTGTGGGGAGAGATGATGAAGAAGTTCAATAACATCAGTGAAAAGAAGGCCAGGGGCTGATTGTGGAAATTCAAGCTGAAGTTGAAGAAAATTAAAACAAATCCATCAGACTAAATATGACCTTGAGTCCATGCCATATGAACTTAGAGACTATTTCAAGAACAGATTTGATGCAGTAGACTCGAAAGAATGAAGACCAGAGGAGTTGTGGAATGCCATCAAGAACATTATACGAAATAAGCAAAAGGTCATTAAAAAGACAGGAAAGAAGGAAAAGACAAAAATGAATGCCAGAATTGACTCTGAAACTTACTCTTGCACATAGAGAAGCTAAAGTGACAGGAAGAAATGATGAGGTAAAAGAGCTGAGCAGAAAATTTCAAGGGACAGCATGAGAAAAGAAAATATTAGGATGGAATGTGCAATGAACTAAAGTTAGAAAATCAAAAGGGTAGAACACATTCAGTATTTCTCAAGCTGAAAGAACTGAAGAAAACAGTCAGGTCTCAGGTTGAATTATGGAAGGATTCTATGGGCAAAACATTGAAGGACACTGGAAATATCAAAAGAAGATAGCAAGACGACAGACTAGGCAGACACACATGGACATTCTGCAACAAAGACACGAGAAACAAAATAAAACAGACACAGATGAAAATTCTGGCACCCTGAATTTCAGAAGAAAGGTTAGAGAGGAGAATGGAATGCTTGCTGAGAGGAGAGACCAAGCAAGTCTGGAGAGAGAAAGAGAGAGAGAAAGAGACGCTGACTGGTGAACAGCTATCCAGACACAGCTCGATCATCTTGTGAGCAGCTTTGAAGCAAGCTCATCAACCTCTCTTCAGAAACCCTATACAGGATCACTATGGGTCAGAACTGACTCGACAGCATTTAACAACATCATATAAGGTGAGAAGATAAGCATACAAGAAGCTGAACAAACCCCAAACAAGATATATCCCAAAAGAAAATCACCAAGACATATCATAATCAAGCTTTCCAAAATCAAAGACAAAGAAAGATTCCTAAAAGCTGCTTGGAAAAACAAAGTTACCTAAAAGAGAACCAATAAGACTAAGCTCTGACTTCTCTGCAGAAACCATGCAGGCAAGAAGGCAATGGGATGACATATGCAAAACTCTGAAAGAAAAAAAAAAAATTCCAATCCAGAATCATATACCTAGAAAGCTGTCCCTCAAATACAATGGCGAAATTAGGACATTTCCTGATAAACAGAAATGAAAGGATTTGTAATGACCAGACCAACTTTACAAAAAATGTTAAAGAGTGTTCTTTGCACTGAGAGTCAACCACAACAGACAACAACCTGACATTATCGTACATGACAACACCACCCAGAACTCAATCCAGATGTACAAGATTTAAACCTACAAGACTGAACATCAATGTATAATGAAATAAACTAAAAAGCAAATGGCAAGGAGGTCAGGTGGATTTCAAGATAATGTTTTATCTTTAAGCCTTTAAGACTGTTTTAAGCAGGGAAAAATTAATAGATTACAGGGTAATCTCAAAGAAAAAGAATACAACTGCACATCAAAATTAAAAGAAAGAGGGAAACCAGAAAGGTTTAGTAAACATTAACAAAATAGAAATGAAATGAAAAAGAAAACCCACAAACAAAATGAACTCAGCATAGAAAATTATGTGGAACAAAGAATCAGCAGCACCACAAAAAACACACACAGAAAAATGACAATCAATTCATAGCTATTGATAATTGCACTGAATGTAAATGGATTATATGTACAGTTAGGAGACATAAAGAGCAGAATGGATAAGAAAACAGGATCCTTCAATATATGGTCTACAAGGGATATACCTAAAAGATGAACACAGCCTAAATGCTCATCAACAGAAGAATGGTTAGAAAAACTGGTACATACACACATGGAATACTACAAAACGTTAAAGAATAATGATGAATCTGTGAAACACTTCAAAACATGGTTGAACTTGGAGGACATTATGTTGAGTGAAATTAGTCAATCACAAAAGGACAAATATTGTACGATACTGATGTTGTAAAAAGTTAAAAAAAAAAAAAGATTTTCTTGATATGAGACAATCTGTGCTGGTTATGGGGTGGGGGCATAGAAGTAAATGCTGTTAACTGTTGGTACATGGAAGTGATTGCAGCCATGTAATGAAGCGAAGTACGTGATTTGTTGAACTTAAAACTGATGATATGATGTGCTTTAAAAACCTTCACTTGATTCACACTAAAAAGGTTTTTTCTTTTTTAAAGAAGATGGCAATAGTACACTGTCATTGCACCAAAAAGAAGTGGTCGATGTCCAATCAGTTCAAGAGGTACCATATGACCAACAACCAATGATACTGAAGGAAGAAATCCAAGCAGTGCTGAAGGCACTGGATAAAAAACAATGCTCCAGGACCTGATGGAATGCAAACTCAAATGTTTCAACAAACTGATATAACACTAGAGGCGCTCTTGACAAACTATGTCAAGAAATTTGGTAGACAACTACCTGGGCAATCAGTTGGAAGATATACAAATTTGTGCCCATTCCAAAGAAAGGTGACCCAACAGAATGCAGAAATCATCAAACAATATCATTGATAACACATGCAAGTAAAATTTTGCTGAAAATCATTAAAAAATGATTGCAGTAGTACAGTAACAGGGAACTGCCAGAAATTCAAGCCAGATTCAGAAAAGGAGGTGGAACTAGGATATCATTACTGATGCCAAATAGACTTTGGCTGAAGCAGAAAACACAAGAAAGATATTATTGACTATGCAAAGGCATTTGACTGTGTGAATCCTAAGTAACTATGGATGACTTTTAGAAGAATAGGAATTTCAGAACATTTATTTGTGCATTAGAACAGACAAAGGATTATCAAATGGTTTAAAACCAGTAAAGGTATGTGTCAGGGCTGTATCCTTTCACCATACTTGTTCAATCTGTATGCTTAGCAAATAATCAGAGAATCTGGGTTATAT
>NW_006408612.1:6420896-6422382 GCF_000296735.1 Chrysochloris asiatica
GACAGTATTTCTTATTTCAGTCATCTGTTGTGGGGTTTCCTTTTTTTGGAATGGGCACAAATATGGATCAATTTGACTGACCAGGTAGCTGCCTTCCAAATTTCTTGGTGTAAGACAAGTGAGGGTCTCCAGTACCGAATCAGTTTGTTGAAACATTTCAGTTTATATTCTACCAATTCCTGGAGCCTTTATTTTTGCCAGTGTGTCTTGGACTTATTCCTTCAATACCATCGGTTCTTGATCATATGGTACCTCTTGAAATGATTGAGCATAAACCAGTTCTTTTTGGTGCAGTGACCGTGCATTCCTGTCATCTTCTTCTTTTTAAACTTTCTATTGTGAACTGAGTGAGGGTTTACAGACAAGATCATCAATGGTAACTTCAACAAATCATACCCTTTGGTTCATCTCAATGATTATAATCTCCTCTTTGCTTCCTCCCTGTGGTTCCTATTTGCATTCCACCCACTTTCCTATCCCTTCTTAACTTTGTCCTTTGGAAAATGTTGCCCTTTTTCTTTTGAATGATTGACCATTCCATGGGGAGCATACCTTACTATTGTTGTGCCCATCTATAAACTTATCTACTGCTTGTGCTGTGAGGGTGAGTTCCTTTCCAGACCTGAAGGGGCTCGAGGTCCATAGTTTCAGGGTCCTCCAGTCTCTTTCTGACCAGTAAATCTTGTCTTTTTGTTTTTTAATTAAATAATTTTGAGTTTTGTTCCAAAATTTCTCCCACTCTATTGGGGCCCTCTAATGTGATCCCTTTCAGAACAGTTGGTAGTGGTAGTTGGACATTGTCTAGTACTTCTGACAGGGAGACTGATGTTCACATGTTCCATGAGTCCACTGGACTAATTGATTCCAAGCCTTTTCAATTTTTATCACTCTTCTTTCTTCCGCACATGGGTTGACCATGTTAGATGGCTGCTCATGAGCTTTCAACATTCCAGATGCTACTCACCAAAGTAAGATGTAGAACATTGTCTTTGTGGACTATGTTATATCAATTGGACATGGTATCTTCTGAGACTGTGGTCCTGAACCCCCAGGCCCAGCAACTCATTGTCTTAAGATGTTGGATAACATCTAGGAAGTTTTCATCATTTTGCCTCTTGTATGCACCACCACATTCATTCATAGTTGTGTTTACATAAAAGGTAAATATTCATGTACCAATATCCTCTTTTAAACTTATATATTTGTGGGATATATGAAGATTATATATATATATATCTATCTCACTCTTCCCCCTTACCCATTCAGCCGATGTCTCCATGTATCTATGCACCAAACACTGTTGTTCTAAGGTGTGTGTATATCACGATTTACCTCTATCTCCTTTAACCCATGCTGCCATCTTCTTTGTATATTGTCTAAGTGTTAATATTTTACCCATAGAGTCCTTCGATATTGCAGCCTGAGACTTGAATTTTTTCTTCAGTTCTATCAGCTTGAGAAATTCTGAGTGTGTTCTGTCCTTTTG
>NW_006408612.1:6423192-6427211 GCF_000296735.1 Chrysochloris asiatica
TTTTTCAACTACTGATCTTTCCTTTTTGTTTCCAACTTTCACATTCCAGTTACCAGTAATTATCAACACATCTTGATTGCATGTTTGATCCATTCCAGGATGTAGAAGGTGGTAGAATTCTTTAATTTCATTGTTACTGGCGTTAGTGGTTGGGGCATAAATTTGAATAATAGTGATATTAACTGGTCTTCCTTGTAGATGTATGAATATTATCCTATCACAGACAGCATTGTACTTCAAGATAGATCTTGAAATGTTCTTTTTGTCAATAAATGTGACGCCATTCCTCTTCAGTTTGTTGCTCTGGGCATAGTAGCCCATATGATTATCTGATTAAAAATATCCAATATCAGTCCATTTCAGCTCACCAGTGCCTAGAGTACTGATATTTATACATTCCATTTTGTTTTTGACAACTTCCAATTTTCCTACAAATTTTTATACCTTGTACATTTCATGTTCCAATTATTAAAGGGTATTTGCAGCTGTTTCTTCTCAACTTGAGTTGTGCCCCAATAGCAAATGGAGATCTCAAATGCTAAACTACATCCACATCATTAAGGTTAACTACAGTAGTGAGGTTGGCCCAGGATCGGGTAGTGTTTTGTTCTGCTGTGCATAAGGTCACTTTGAGTTGGTACCACTCGATGGCACCTAACAACAACAACAACAACAACAACAACAACAACAACAACAACATACTTTGAATAGGCAGTTCTTCCCCAGTTGTATTTTGACAGCTTTCCAACCAGAAGGGCTCATATTCTGGCAGTATATCAGACAGTGTTCTGCTTCTATTCATAACGTTTTCAGTAGCTAACCATTTAGAAAGGTCCTCCTCTCTTTTTTTCCAGTCTATCTTTGTCTGGAAACTCTGCTAAAACCTGTCCACTGTGGGTGACTATGCTGGTATTTATTTAGAATACTGGTGGCGTACCTTTAAGTATCACAGCAACATACAATACACAGACAGATGAGTGGTGGATGTAGAGATAGCAGCATCTTAATTTAAGAGATTTCAGTATAGAATTCCAGGTGTGCTTCATAGCAAAGCAGGTAGAGAGAAGCACATGTCTTGGTAACTGACTTTTATATCCTTGAAATACTGAGGTGAAGTAGGATTTAAATGATTAATTTCTGTAGTGTTATTCTGATCTGAGAACATGGGAAATTTTTAATATTATCAACTTTCATAAGTTGTAATTTTAATAGACTGAACATGCCTGTAAATCTGTACTAACTGCAAAACTCCAGCTGTTGTTGAGTCCACTCTGACTCAGAACAATCTCATGTGTGCCAGAGTAGCACTGTTCTGCATACTGTATGACTGTACGATTTCAATGGCTGATTTTTCAGGAAGTAGGTTGCCAGGCCTTGCTTTCCAGGTACCTCTGGATGGACTCAACTCTCCAGCCTTTTGATTAGTAGCCAAGAGTGTTAACCATTTGTACCAACAAAGGCACTAACTCTGTAGGATCAGTCAACTGAAGTGAGCTTCTTAAGCAACTGGTAAGGCTCTCTTTGAACATAGTAAGGACACAGGGAAAATATAGGAGTCTATAATATGTACGATTCATATATATGAAAAATTGGAGAAAATTATAAATTAATATATCTTCCAACACTAACTTGTATGGTGTACTAGATAAGTAGTTTAAGAAAAGAGATTAGCTTGGGCACGAAGTGTCTCAATGAAGACACATTTGAGTTAGGATTGAGATATGGGATGATTTGGATAGAAAATATTTCTTGGTTCCCCTTAAATAAAACCTAGATAGACCTATGAACTGTCTTGACTGCTAATCACTTTCTGATGCAGAAGATTTTGCCTTTCAACGTCATTTTTAGCTCCTTTACACATTATTTAAGCTACTTAGTATGCTGGAACAAAAGATTTTTTAAATGGACCCCAGAGAATTTATAAGCAATTAAAAGCAAATCTATTTTCCACATCCTCTCAGAGGTTCAGGTGCTCCTGGCTAAAATTTAAATAAAATAATTACATGAAAACAAAATTACATATTAATAAAATAAATTTTATTCCATCCTTTTTTCTGGGAATATATATACTAGTTATTGAATGGAAACAATTTTATTTAGCAGTGATAATTAATATAGGAAAACCACTTTAAAAAAAAATGAATAAGTATATGGATTTGAGTTCAAGTCCTTCTCCTGACTCTTGCCCATATCAAAAGAACTTCTCTCATTTTTCATTTAAATTGTGGAAGACACAGTTAGTTGCCTATTCAGCATCTGTTCTTCCCTTCTTTCTCATTTACAGGACCCTATGGAGTCCTGGTGTGGCGCTGTAGGCTAATGCATCAGAATGCAAAGTCATTTGAACTGCAAGCTTGGTGGTTCAAGCTCACCATCTGCTCCTTGGAAACCCTACACAGGGTCGCTATGGGTCAGAATTGACTTGACGGCACTTCACAACAACAAAATGTGTGCCACTGTGGACTAATGCGTCAGACTGCAAAGTCATTTGAACTGCAAGGTCAGTGTTTCAAGCTCACCAGCTGCTTCTTGGAAACCCTACACAGGGTTGCTATGGGTCAGAATCGACTCGATGGCACTTAACAACAACAACATTCCCATTTCAAAATATTGAGCTTCCAAGACTTCCTTAACAGTTGTTGTTGGGTGCTGTGAACTCACTTCTGCCTCCTTGGGACTCTATGTACAACAGAAGGAACCCCTGCCCAGTCCTTAGCCATCCTCACAATCCTTGTCGTGTTTGAGTCCTTACAGTTAAGAATGGCCAATGAGGCTTAGATGCAGCTGGCCTACTTCTTTTTCACTTTGCTCTTTCTTCTTCTTGCTTGGAACATGGTCCAATGTCTGAAGGTGGAACAGGAGTCCTGTAATGGTGAAGAAAAAAGTCCCTTATTAAAGATGGAAAAGCCACAAACTACAAAGGGGCTGAATTCTTCATGTTTCTTGGAACATCTGCGGCAGCCCTAAACTGTCTTTTTTATGGACTTCATGTTACAAGAGAAAACAGATCTCTACTTGGTAAAGCTAATGGGGTCAAGTTTCTGTTATATATAGCAGATCACAGTACTAACCATAGATGATTCCATAGATGGCTGAAGCTGTTTGGTCTTTGGACTATGATTGCAACAAGAATGACCTTTCTTCTTCATAATTTACATACCTCCTCCTTTTTAGATGGTTTACCTGTTCAAGCCCTGGTGTGGCACTGTGGGTTAATGTGCTAGACTGTAAGGTCTATTTGAATTACAAGATCCGCGGTTCAAACCCACCAGCCGCTCCTCAGAAACCCTGTCCAGGGTTGCTATGAGTCGGAACCGACTCCACGGCACTTAACAGCAAAACAACAACTAGTAAAATATGTTTAACTCCAAGGGAGGATAGACTCTAAGGAGTACAGAAGGAGGAAGTGGAGGAAGAAGCTACTCCCCTACGCTGAGGAAGAAGAAACGACCACAGGAACTTGCAGTCCATTTGGGGTGGAGAAGCCTCCAGGGGATGGGAGGCACAGGTTAAAACTGAACCGTGAGGGCTGAACACCACCGGGTTCCTCCTGTTGGCTGCTCTACTGGCTCTGCATAGAAAGCATTTTGTACTCCATAAAGTCGCTTCTATTCTGCCCTCACTGTGGCCTTCCATCGCCCTCTATTGGTCGAGCCTAGCATTTTGCCCCAACAAGATGGATTGACACAGCGGAAGCAACAAAGGGTTTAAATACAATAGTGAGGCTGTTGCAGGATCTGGCAGTGTTTCGTTCTGTTGAGCCTAAGGTAGCTTTGAGTCGAAACCAACTCCACGACACCTAACAACAATATGTTGTCAGCTGTCAAAGGCCAAATGCCTACAGTGTAAAACTCCAGCACAGTAAACACCCCCAAACTCATCCAGTGGATTCTGACTCAGAGGCGGTATAGGATAGATTGGTGGTGGTGGTGGTTGTGTGTTGGAATTGGTTCTGACTCATAATGACCCTGTATTTATTAAATATGGTGCTGTAGGAGAAGCACTGGATTACTAGCCAA
>NW_006408612.1:6427682-6432411 GCF_000296735.1 Chrysochloris asiatica
TTTTTTTTTTTTTTTAAAGATGGACTTGGAACTAAGCGACCATAAATTAGTAACTAGCACAGACGGTAAAATATGCAAGGGTGAGGATTAGGTCTAATTTATGTTTTATGTCTTCTACAGCATGTAACAGAGTGTTACCCATAGTAGCCACTCAATAAATGTTTGCTCAGTAATAAATAAGGTGCTGAATATGTGCCAAAACTTTGCAATAATTTTATTATTCTTCTCTTCTAACTAAGATTTGAGTCTCTTGAGACAAATTAGAATAAACTCCCCATTTATTTATTTATTTATTGTATTGCTCAATTCGAACTTAGAGAACTTAGAGAACCCAAGGAACATATTAAAATTTGTAACATGAGTTTATCCAAAATAGTTGGACATTTTTATGTGCTTATAAAGGAGTCTGTAGTTTTATATTGTCATGTGCCTAAAGAATTTATTAAAAAAACAAACATTAAAGTCCCTTTTATGATTCATCCCATGATAGAATGGGATATTGGCAGGAATGGGATGTAAGCTGAAACAGAGCTAGGCCCTAGGCTTACTGTGAGTTAGGTAATGTCTGCCAGTTTTGTTTTCAGTGCTCTCTTTGGTCCATCCCCATTCAATAGACACTCTCTGTAGGCATCTGGTACCTTTGTCGTGTCTCCTGGGAATATCAGACTCTTCATGGTAGTTTTTATGGAAGTCATTTCTCTCTAGACAGTGTGCAGTTTCTAAGCAGTTATTAATATAAGAGCTTAATCTTTTATGTACTTGCTTTAGCAAGTACATCAGCCAAATTGTGATGGTACAGAGGGGATGAACCAGATCTCTGTGTATGGACGACACAAAAATGTATCAAGCATTTCACATTTTCATAGTATGCTATCATTGACCTCAGATGTAGGGGGAGGGATTTTATCTGACAAATGAAGAAAATTATGAATGTGTTTCCCATATTTAAAACAAAAGGCTCATAGATGGCTACCTCTAGGTGAAGGTACAGGTGTTGTTGTTGTTGTTAAGTGCTGTTGAGTCAGCTCCGACCCATAGTGACCCTGTATAGGGTTTCCAAGGAGCGACTGGTGAGCTTGAACCACCAACGTTGTAGTTCAAACGGCTTTACAGCCTGGTGCATTAACTCACAGCGCCACACCAGGAATAAAGAGAGATGCTAGACTCATTTGAATATACTTGCTTTGTACATTTTATTTTGGAACCTGCTAAACCATTTTTAAAACTAAACTTAACAAAGCAATCCCTAAAAATTGAAGAGAAAATGAAGCAAAAGAGCTTAACTCTGATTAGTTGGTAGCAAAGGTCCCTGGGAAGCACAAACCATTTGCTTGCAGTTACTAACCTACAGGTTGACAGTTTGAACCTCCTCAGGAGCTCTACAGAAAAAAGTTCTGGCAAACTGCTGCCATAAAGAGTCCAGCTAAGAAAACCCTATGGAGCTGTTCTACTCCCTAAGCATGGGCTGCTAAGAGCTGGAATCGACTCAACAGTGACCGGTTTGCTTGTTTTCAGTAGAAGAACTACAGAGGGCAATACAAAGAGTTACTATAAACTGATAAAAGACAACTTCTTGCTCACTTTGTTTTGTGCACATTGGCTCCTTTATTGTTTCTGAAACATGCCAACCATACTCTGCCTCGGATAGCTGCACTTTTTGTTCCTTTAGCTTGGTGCACCTTTCCCGAGAATGCCTACTTGGTTGATATCTTCATTCAGGTCTTTGTTTGAGTGTTTCCTCTGAAGAGAATCCTTTCCCAGATCCCTTATCTCTCTCTCCCCACACGCCCACTATGCCATGTATTGCTACCTGTTGTTATTAATTTATTATTTGTTTGTTGAGTAGCTTGGTTGGTTTTCTCATTGGAATGTAAGTCCATGAAGGCAGAATGTTTGTTTTGTTCATTTCTATACCTACACAGCCTAGAACATGCTTGGCCCATAGCAGGCATTCAATAAATTTTTTGAGTGATGGAGTTGGAGAAGGAAGGTAGAAACAACTCCTGTTGTGGCACTGTAAGATAAGCACTGGACTTCAAACTACAAGGTAACTAGTTCAAACATACCAACTGCTTTTTGGAAACCCTATACAGGGTGCTATGAGTTGGAACCAACTTGATGGCACTTAACATCAACATATATTGCAGGCAGTCCTCAGGTTAGGAAAGTCAACGTACAGATAACTCCCACTTACCTTTAGATGTTTGCAAATTTGCCCTTACTTCGAAACTATTGAACAAACAAACCCCTCTTTACAACAGATTCTTCATCACAGTCACCTTCATTTGCTGCAAGTGCAGCTTTTAGGTTATTGAAAATTCTTCAAACCTTTTCTTGCACTAACCGCCCCCCCCCCCAAACCAATTCTATTGCTCTCCAGTCAAATCCAAATCCAAATCCAAATCCAATATAATGACCCTAAGTAGGATTTCTGAGACTGCAATTCTTCCTTTTTTAGAGTGGCTGATGGGCTAGACTTCTGAGCTTGCAGCTAGCAGTCCAATGCCTAACCCACAACATCACTAGAATTCCCTTTCTTGCACTAAAGAACTATATGCACCTGTACCAACTGACCCAAAAATTCTTCATTACATAGGAATGATCTTGTTCCAGAGACTCCCCCTTTTTTTTTTATTAAATGTTTTATTGTGAATTATGTGATAGTTTACATGGGAGAACATTAGCTTTACATTCATCCTATCGTATATCATTTCATTGCCATGGTTACAACCCCCTCCATGCATCATCAACCAACCAAAGGGTATACCCTGCAAGCCTGCCCCTCTGGTCGTTAGCACACAGCCCCTCTCCCTCTCTGGGTCTAGAGTCCCTGGCCACTCCATCTCTCCACATTGTCATTTCTGCCTTCATCTTTGGTGTCACTGAGACTCCCTGTTTTTGATATGTTATGATAAGCATGAATAACTTTACTATTTGAAAAGTCAATACATTAAGAAAGTTTTAATAATTTATAATTATCAATAAAATTTTTTATATTATTCCCTCTGCAGTTCTTGCATTAATTAAATTGAAGGGAAACATTACTAAATGATAAATTTCAGTCTTTAGTTATGGGCTTGGGGTATTTTTAGATATAAAATGTGCCCATTACTTTTTTTTTCCCCATTACTTTTTAAATTATATTCAAACTCGATGCCATCTATGAGAATAAGTCCAAAAGTATTATTAGACAATCATAGAAAACTTAATTAAATAAAATATTGAAAGGTGAAGCTACTGTTTTTCAGCATATCCTTTGTTTAGGTCTATACCCTACTGAAGGCAGTGTTTCCATCTCTCGAACCATTCCTTGAAAAATTCTGTGCTCTGATTTACACATCAAAATGGCAGCTTTGGTATTCATGTAGGGCTCAAATCATGTTTCTCTTACATAGTCTTTGAATTTTGGCAACCAAAAGAAGTCTGAAGGAGCAAGATCAGGTACATAGAAAAAATGGAGTAAGGTTTCCCAATGACATTTTCATAGGACAGCTGTAGCTACCCTTGAAGAATGAGCAAGTGCCTAGAAAAGAATTCCTGGACATAGTTTTCCTGGCCTTCTTATCAATGTGGTTTTCCATGTTCTTAAAGTTTATTCCTAATAAGCTCCAGTGATCATCCTGTGTTCTCTGAGACAATCTATCAAGATTACCCTCCCAAATAGTTGCCATAACCGTCTAAATTGAATTTCCTGCCTTGGATTGAATGGGCCCAGCATACACCCTTGGACACCACTGTTTTGCTCTGTGGATAATATTGGTAAATACAAGATGCGTCTCTGGTTATGATTCATTTCATAAAATTGTTTTCATTAGTTCTGATCTTGCTTAAAAGACGGATGAAAAGATTGGCTATTTGAGCTAGTTGATTTGTGCAAATTTTTTAAATTCTTATTTTGGACGGTACCCTAACGAGACTAAGGTAAGTGTATTACCGGGAGAACTTGTCTACAGCCATCCATTGATCATAAAGACGTGTTTAAATATGTTTTGCTTGGAACAAAGCATGTATGAACTGGAACCCTAGTCGCTATACTTTTTGAATAGTTGCCGAGATTGCCTTCTTTTATTTGAACTAAAGAACAACATAAACACGATGCGCAAGTTTTAAATGTAAAAATTTGTGTCTGAACTTGAAGTAGAAAATGTAGAGGAAAGCACCCAGAATTAATAACCGCAGAAATGCCAAGCACATAGTAGTTCAAAGTGTCCTGTCTCATTACTGTGATGAGAACATTCCAGTTTGGAAAGCCATATATTGGGAAAACACTTGTTTTACCTGGTCATCTTTTTGCTCAACCTTCCATAATCTTACAGAGCGGTCCAGTCATCTCAGGAGAATGCCCATATTTTCATGACCACATGTTATTTAACTGCAAATTCTATTGTTAGTTGGTCAGGTTGTTCCTTGTTTAAATTCCACCTGCCTTTGTTGACCATTTAAGGTAGTCCTCTCAACTTGTTCTACCAGAGGACTCCTCTTAACAGGCACACAAACAGATCCCCTACAGCAGGGGTGGGGGAATTTCCAGCTTGCAAAATCATTTGATCTGGCCCTGCCAAGGCAATGGAAGTTCCAGCCATCATATTGTTATTGCTAAGTCTACTGCTGTTGTTAAGTGCCTTCGAGTAGGTTACAACCCATGGTGGTTGGTTATGTGCCATAGAGTCGGTTCGACTCATAGCGACCCTGTACAGGGTTTCCAAGGCTGTAAATCTTTATGGGAGCA
>NW_006408612.1:6433536-6435004 GCF_000296735.1 Chrysochloris asiatica
CTATGCATCGGAACCGACTTGACGGCGCTTAACAACAACAACAACAGCAATCTTTATGAAAGTAGATTGTCACTTCTTTCTCCCATGAAACAATATGGGACAAAGAAAGGCCGACTTCTCAGTTAGCAGCCAAGCATTTAACCAAGAGTTCCTTGGATTATCTGTGTTAGCCCAGGATAATGATGCAAGTCCTTGTATGTGAAAGAGGGAGGCAGGAGATTTAGAGATGAAGAAGTGATGATGGAAGCAGAGACAGCTTGAGAATGATTTGACTAGCTATTGCTGACTTTATAGATGAAAGGAGTCTGTGAGTTATGGAATGTGGGCAGCCTTTAGCAACTGTAAAAGGCAAGGATATGTATTCTTCCCTAGAGCCTCCAGAAGGAATACAGCCCTAGCAATACCTTAATTTTAGTCCAAGGAAACCTATTTCAGACTCCTGGTATTCAGAACTGTAAGACAATAAATATATGTTGTTAAGTAACCAAGTTTGGGGGAATTCATTGTAGTTGTTGTTGCTAAGTTGACTCACAGCAACTCTGCATATGGTTTCCAAGGAGCAGCTGGTGGATTTGAATCATCAACACTGAGATTAGTAGTCCAGTGCTTATTCTACAGTGCCACACCAGGACTCCAATTCATTATAGTTGCAATAGGAAACTAATACAATTGTCAAACTGTTGTCTGATTCTAGCCATGTTATTAATTTGGGAGTCCATAGCGACCCTGATCAGGAGATGGAATGGAGCCTTGATTTTGTAGTCCAGGCAACTGAGGTTATGTGGGCTAGTCTATTTATTATGGATCTTAGTTTAGTACAAGGTCAGGGAGATCAGCGCAGAGGAATGCCATGACACATGACAACATGATGTTCAAGAGAGAGTAGATATAGTAGTTAGCTTACTGGGTCATAGCACCAGGCCAATTCAGGGCACTCAAAATCTGGATAGATAGGAAAGAACTCAGGTATCTAAGAAACTCTATACAAGTGTATCAGATAGGAAGATGGAGTTTTATAGATAGGTAGATGAAGGAAGCTGATACATAAGAGTACTGCTGAAATGCACTTATCATAAAGCAAAAGAACAATTTCTCAATTACACCAACTTGTAGAAGAAGATCTAAAACATATTTCCAGGTTATGGCTTACTAGGAGGTAAAAACATTCAGTTCCCAGAGTCCCAAGTCTTGGCCATCCATAGGTCACAAGTCTTGACAGGACAGTCACAGCTCCTGTCCTGGTGGCATGGGGGGCCAAATCTACTACTAAAAGCCCTCTAGTTAGGACAGTATCTTAACTATTATTAGTCTACTCTCATTTAGTCTACTTTTCTTTGTCTCTTAGCCTTCATATTTATGTGACATTCATTCACTCAACAAGCATTTCCTTTATTTTTTACATAGAATTTGCTTTCCTAAACTATTTCTTTGGTGAAAACTTAGAATAAAAAGTATGCTCTTTTTTTTT
>NW_006408612.1:6437169-6444680 GCF_000296735.1 Chrysochloris asiatica
TGGCTTGATGATTAGAACTCAAATAGAGGAAGATAAAGAAATTTGATAAAGTAAACAAGTATAAGTTGCAACAATTTGATGAACTTTATCTATACTTATGGATATAGTAGCTCAAAATACCAACTGAGAGGGAAGGAGTCTTCACATCAAGGATCAAACATATCCCCTCTGTATACAAGGTAGATAGGAATGGGCAACTTAGACATTGGCTATTTAAAACGGGGGTGGGGGGCTATAAAGACATGAAGTGGCTGACTTACAAGTTTTCAAGAGGAAGTTTAATTTCAGAGAGTGTAAGGGAAGATAGACTCCCCATCAAAGAGTTTTCATCTTGTCTAGATGGGTCTGGTGAAAGGAGATGGGGATAAGATTCTTATGGTTCAATTGTCAATAATTGTTATCATGACTAATTGCGACTGTCACAACTGTAAGGTAGAAGTTTTGTAACAAAAAGGGGGGGAAGTTAATCTTATATTCCAGGAACAGAGGATCCTAGGACCATCAAGGGAGAAGAGCATGAACAGAATGTGGGACCCTATCCAGAGAAGCAGCGATATCAGAGATGGAGGCAAAGATGATAACATGGAGAGATAGAGCAACTGAAGACTCTAGACTCATGGAAAGAGAAAGGTTGTGTGCTGGTCGCCAGTAGGCAGGCTTGCAAAATGTGCCCTTAGGTTATTGAAATGTTTACATATTCCTGAGTGTTTTTGAATACATAAAAATAATAATAAAAAATAACCCTAGAGGGAATAGAAGCAAATACTTTTGAATGGTGATGCATGGAGGGGATTGTAATCATTGCAATGATATGAAATACAATAGGATGAGTACAAAGCTGAGGTTCTCTCATGTCCCATAAAAACTATCACTCAATGCACAATAAAAGCATTAAAAAAAAAGTATGCTATGTAACATAATATTAGAGACTTTCTTCTCTCTCTTTTTAAAAAATAGTTTTGTTTTTACCTTGTTACTCTGACATTGAAACTCTCTGCTCTGACCAAATGGTTTACTTCCCATCCTCCAAATGACCATTGCACAAAACACTCTTTGTAACTCTGGCTACTTTTTCCTAGCAATGCTCAGAGCCTCTGACTCTTTCTTACACATCTCAGCAAAACACATGCTGCCCCAAATAGAGCTGAACATTAGAAATAAAACTACAGGGGCTGGGGGTTAAGAATTAGGACCAAATTGTCTTCATTGTTTTTGTTTACTGTTGTTGCTTCTCAAATGATCTGTATTAACAGCCTTACCCATGAGATCTGCTGATTTTTCCCCACATTATAACTCTCTGCCTCAGAGTTTTAATTTAATCTGGATCTCTAGCCTGTCAGAACATTGACCTTTGGCCTATTCATTCCATGATCTGACATTAATCAACTTTTTCTTAAAAACAAGTAGCAAAACAAAATTTTTTTTTTAAATTAAGTAAGCACTAGTAATACATGATGTGGCACTATAGGATAAGCACTGGGCTGCTAATTCCAAGGTTGGTGGTTTAAACCCACCAGTCACTCCTTGGGAACCCTATACGGGGTCATTATGAGTTGGAACTGATTTGATGGCACTTAACAACAACAACACATGAATATGAACAATATAAAACTGTGTTGAGCAAAAACTTTAGTTCTTGCACACTCTCCTACGCATTATTGCTTCCCTTCTCAGCAGTAATCATTATTAACAGGCCTTTCTTCCTTGGTGCCACAGGGTGGGTTTGAACTGCCAACCTTAGGTGAGTAGAGGAGCACAAAGCTTTTGTGTCCCTCAGGGATTTTACATATGAATATAGTTGTTTAAAAATGTTTTATTGTGAATTGTGTGCTAGTTTACATGGGAGAACATTAGCTTTACATTCATCCTATCATATATCGTTTCATTGTCATGGTTACAATTCCCTCCATGCATCATCAACCAACCAAAGGGTATTTGGTTGTCAGCACACAGTCCTGCAAGCCTGTCCCCTGGTTGTCAGCACACAGTCCCTCTCCCTTTCTGGGTTCAGAGTCCCCAGCTGCTCCATCTCTCCACGTCATCATCTCTGCATCCATCAATGGCCTCACTGTTTCTCTGGGTAGGGTTCCGTACTCTGCTTTTCTCCCTTAATGGTCCCAGGGAACTCCGCTCCTGGACTACAAAGTCAACCACTCCCCTCCTTTTGCTACAAAACATCTCTCTTTACATTTCCAACCCTCACAGTCAGTACTGATAGCAATTATTCACTATTGTGCCACATGAGTGCTATCCCCATCTCCTTTCATCAGTGCCGCACAGAGAGATTGGATATTACTCAGTGGAGATTCTACCTTCCTCCACTCTTTCTAGATCTAGGCTCCCTCTTGAAAGCTTGTAAGCCAGTCACTTCTTGCCTTTGTAGCCCCTTATTTTGTGTAGCCAATGTCCAAGTTGCCCATCCCTGTCTACCCTGTGTATCTAGGGGGTGAGAATGATTCACATATGAATATAGTTTATAATTTCCTTAAATAAAAACTTAACACTTTGATTTTTCAACTAATATGTATTAGCAACCTTTCAATGTCCATAAACATAAAATTCAATTAAAAATAACATTTTACATTTTATAAAGGACATTTCTAATAGATTAAAAAATAAAGGGACTAGTTTGATAAATTCCCATCCTTATCTTAGCTTCAATAATGTCAATACATGGTCCATCTTGTTTCTTCTATTCTCCTTCTCATCCACATCTTTCCCCCACTACTAAATTTTGAAACAAATTTCAGAAACTATAATATTTTTATTATAAAGGTTTAAATCTGAGTCTCTCTGTTGCTGTTGTAATCATGGTGCTCTCGAGTCTGTTCTGACTCATAGCGATCTTATATACAGAAGAACAAAACACTGCCTGGTCGTGTGCCATCCTCTCATGCATTGCTGTGCTCGAGCCCATTGTTACAGCCACTGTGCCACTCCATCACAATGATGGTTTTTCTCTTTTTCGCTGACCCTACATTTTAAATAGATATGATGTCCTTTTCCAGGGACTGGTTCCTATTGATCACGTGTCTAAAGTATGAGACATGAAGTCTTTTCATTTCCACTTCTAAGGATCATTCTGACTATACCACTTCCAACACTGGTTTGTTTGTTCTTCTGGTTGTCCATGGTATAGTTAATATTCTTGGCCAACACCGTAATTCAAAGGCATCAATATTTACTTATTAATTGTCTAGCTTTTAAATGCACATGAAGTGATTGAAGACACCCTGGTTTGAGTAAAGCACATCTTAGTAACATCTTTGTTTTTGAACACTTTAAAGAGATCTTTTGCAGCAGATTTATCCAACACAATACACTGTTTGATTCCCTGACTGCTGCTTCCTTGGTGGTGTTGATTGTGGATCCAAGTAAAATGAAATCCCTGGCAACTTCAATCTCTTCTGTTTATTTATTGTGATGTTGTGAGAATTTTTTTTAAATGTTAGGGTAAGGGGTGGACTAGGGCTAGGAGTAGGACTTGCAGTTAATTAACTTTCTCTCTTATTTATTTATTTATTTTTCATATGTTTATTTAGATGACCTGTTTGCAAATATCTGTTAGGTCTTTTGCTGTTTTCTAATGTATGTTTCTAATGAGATGCAATTCATATTGAAGGCTGTAGTCTTTGATCTACATCAGTAAAGTCCTCTGCTTTCAGCAAGCAAGTTTGTGTCATCTGCATACTCCAAGTTGTTACTGAGTCTTCCTCTGATTCTGATGCCACGTGTTGTTGTTTTTTAAATAGTCCAGCTTCTTGAATTATTTGCTCAGCATGCAGATTGAATAAGTATGGTGAAATGATACAACCCAGACACACACCTGTCTTACTTTTAAACCATCCTTACCCTTTACTGTGTTAGAATTGCCTCTTAGTCTACATATAGTTTCCTCATGAGTACACTGAAGTGTTCTGGAATTCCCAGTCTTTGCACTGTTATTTGTTCTGATTCATGAATTTGAATGCCTTTGCATAGTCAATGAAATACAGGTATCACCATTCTGGTATTCTCTGCTTTCTTTCGTTCAAGATCCATTCCATGTCCTCTTCTGAATCCTACTTGGAATTCTGGCAGCTCCCTGTCAGTGTACTGTTGCAACTGCTTTTTAATAATTGTCAACAAAACTTTGATTGCATTTGATATTAATGATATTGTTCCATAAATTCTTTATTCTATTGGATCATCTTTCTTTGGAATGGCCATGAATATGAATCTCTCCTAGTTGGTTGACCAGGTAGCTGTCTTTCAAATTTCTTGGTTTAAGTGAGTGAACACCTTTAGCGATGCATCTATTTGTTGAACCATTTCAGTTTAAATTCTGTCAATTCTTGTTTTTCATCAATGCCTTCAGGGCAGCTTGGATTTCTTCCTTGAATACTGCCAGTTCTTGATCATATTCTATCCCCTGAAATGGTTGAATGTCCACCAATTCATTTTGGTACCGTGACTGTGTATTCTTCCATCTTCTTTTGATACTATTTGCATAGTTGGGTATTGAAAGTCAAGTCTTGAAATTTTTCTGAAGTTCTTTCAGCTTTAGAGATGCTGAGCATATTCTTCCTTTTTGGTTTCCTAACTCTAGATCTTCACACATTTCATTCATCATAATACTTAACTTTGCCTTCTTGAGTTGCCCTTTGAAATCTTCTTTTTCGGCTCTTTTATTTTAAAATTCCTTTTTTTAGCTTTAGCTGTTCTGTATTCAAGAGTAAGTTTCAGAGTTTCTTCTAACATCTATTTTGGTCTTTTTTTCCTTTGCTGTGTTTTTAATGACTTTTTGTTTTTTTCATGCATGATGTCTTTGATGTCAATGCACAACTCATCTGTTTTTTTGTCATTAGTGTTTAATGTGTCAAGTCTATTCTTGAAATGGTCTCTAAACTCAGATAGGATATATACAACAGTCCTACTTTGACTCTCAGGATTTGTTCTATTTTAAACTTCAACTTGAACTTGCATATGAGCAATTGATAGTCTCTTCCACAGTTGGCCCCCGGCCTTATTCTGATTGATAATCTTGAGCTTCTCCATTGTCTCTTTCACAGATATAGTGGACTTGATTTCTGTGTATTTCATTCAGTGAGGTTCATATGCATAGTCATCATTTATATTATTGAAAAAAAAATAGCACTTGCAATGAATAAGTTATTGGTCTTGCAATCTCTAATTATTTCCATGTTTCTTCAATTTTCTTTGCCCCTCTTTCCTTCTGACAGGAAGAGACTATTAGTTTCACCTTAGATGTCTGCTCACTAACTTTTAAGATCTTAGCTGGTACTCTGTTGGGAGCAACTAAACTGAAGGTCTCAGACTTGGGGGTAGTTTAAAGGATTGTAACTGAACAGTTGTGGTCCAGAAAATCAGGCTACTCCCAGGTCAGGCTGCTCCCTGAGGAACTTGCAAAGCCTGCCTCAGGGAACAAGGAATTTGCAAAGTTTTTCTATGTACACAACCATGGCCTTTAGTTTAGTCTGCAAAAACATCTAGCTGCCTTATCTCTGTTTCCCTAGCAACTACATTCTTCTGATAAAGTCCCCTTTACTGCATGCACAAACATCATCAGATATTTTTGTACTCTTTTCCCTGCCCCCAGCACCTCCTTTTGATTTGTGTATAAAATAAACGTGCTGAATCTGGTCTTCGTCACAGTATCTCCATCAGAGTGCTGTGTCCCATCTGTTCCCAACTTTTACTTAATTCTTTTGTGTCTTGTGTCTTCCTTTTTTTCTAATCTCCCGTTGCCCCTACTCAGGATTTAATCTCTCCACATGAGTCCCAGGGAATAGCTGTTGTCGGACGCAGCAATATTCACCGAAGTAGAATGTAGGAGACTGTCTTGGTGTGCTGTGCTAATGACTGTGGTGTCTGCTCAGTTCCCAGGCCCAGAGACTCATTCCCTTAAGGTGTTTGGCTATGTCTAATAAGTTTTCATAACTTCGCCTCTTGGATGCTCTACCACATTCATAGATCTATTTGAAGGAAACGTAAATACACATGCACAAATATCCTCTGTCCTGGCGTGGCACTGTGGATTAAGGCGCTGGACTCTAAAGTCAGTTTGAGTCACAAGGGTGGCAGTTCAAGTTCACCAGCCACTCCTTAGAAACCCTATACAGGGTTGCTATGGGTTGGAACTGACTCGATGGCACTTAACAACAACGGTATATCTGTGGGTATATTTCCACTCCCACTCTCCTCCCCACCCCCTCATCCACTATTATTTGACATTGTACTAGAGGTATTAGTGGAAGACTTTGGAAAGAGAAATCAACTAAAGGTGGAAAAATTAAAGAGAACATATAAAACTATCATGCTTTTTTTTTTTTTTTGCATATTATATGAAATATTACTGGGAACTCCTAAAGAATAAAAGATAAAGCTAATTTAAACAATAAAATAATTCAGTAACATAATGAAATATGAAAGTAATGCATAGAAATCAACAGTCTTTACATATAGAAGCAAGAATTAGAAGATATGAAAGATATGATGGCAGTGAGAACCCCATTAATAACAGCAACAAATACAATAAAACACATAATATATGATTGCTGAGCGCTGCTTGAGTTCCTTCTGGCCCAGAAAGTCTCCAGGTGGTAAGCAGTGGGACTCAGCTCAAAAGCTTTCCATCTCTCAGGGATCCCTGTCCTTCATTGTCTGATATCCAGGGTTTTAAGAATCATTGTTTCAAATTTTTTTTTACACTTGTGTCTTTTTTCTTTAGTTGTTTCAGAAAAAAGTGTCAATCTGGCTCCCGTTTCTCCATTTTGACTAGAAGCAGAATCCCAAGCCTAGTGATTTTTAGTCATGTTTATTCAGTTCCTTGATGTTTCTTGTTCAAATATATCATTTCACTTTTCTGAAAATTGTCATCCTTGCTCCATTGTATTTGGTCATAAATTGTTGTTGTGTGAAAGTCAATAGCCTGCCCACTTTCCCCTTTTGTAGATGACTTGTGTTTTCTATGAGGTTTCTGAAGAATTATTTCTTTAATCTTTGAATTAACTAGTACACTTCTCATTGTTGATCATTCTATGATATACAATAAAAAATACATTATATATATTAATATATATAAAGTTTTTTCATTTGGGATGTAATTATTTGGTTCTTTCATCTACACAACCCAGGAAGAGGCCATGGCATCTGGTTTGTTTAAGCTATGCAGTTATGTCTGAGACCTGGAAATACCAGTTTGATTTTCTCATAAAAATAAGATTATCCAAGGCAGGATGAGCTAAGGAAATGTCATAGACTTTTTCCGATTTTCTCACAATATGTATGTTACTATTGTTAAGTGCCAGTTGAGTTGATTCCAACTCATAGTGACCCTGTATAGAGTTTCCGAGGAGCCACTGGTGAATTTGAGTCACTGACCTTTTGGTTCAAACTGACCTTTTGGTCCAGGACTCCAATATTTATGTGAGTGTGTATTTATATAGCTCTGGTAGCGTAGTGGTTACTGGGGGCTGCAAAGTGCAAGGACAGCAGTTTGAAACTACCAG
>NW_006408612.1:6444847-6448627 GCF_000296735.1 Chrysochloris asiatica
TATATTTATTAAGGAGATCTGGTAGCATAGTATTATAGTATTTATGAATCAGTCTGCTAACCTCAAGGTCAGCATTCAAAACTACCAGCTGTTCTGCGAGAGAAAGATGAGGCTTTCTGCTCTGGTAAAGATTTACAGCCTCGGAAATCCCGTGCAGGGTCACTATGATTCGGAACCGACTCCACAGTACTTGAAAACAACAACATATATGTCTATATATGTAAGTAAAGAAGTATTGCTTCAAAATCTTAGAAAGCTTTATTAAACAAAAATATAAACATGTGAAGCTTTTTGACATTGTCCATCTAAGTATACATACTTCTGAAGGGAATGTTTCCTCCTCTCTGCCCTACCTTCCCTGCAGAAGTACCTTCTGCACTTTTCCATTTAATGGCATTTCTGGTATCCCTAAGGAACTCAAATGGTGTTCCTTTTATGTTTTACATTGTTTTAGAGGGTAAGAGTAAAAAGTTAGGTTTAGGGCAATGGCTAGGTGGAGGTTGGGTCTAGGGCTACTTTAGTGTTAGTGTTATTGTTAGGAATAGGGTTTGTGTTAGGATTATAGGTTGGGCTGTGGCTAGAAGTAGGTCTTGGTCTAGTTTTTGGGTTACAATTAGGCTTATGTACTTATTTATTTTCTTAAGTTTTACTTGATTTTCTCTTTATTTGGAAGTTCTATAACTATTCTGCTCTCTCTTTTTACTTTGTGGTTCTTCTTTATTTGCAAGTTCTATAACTATTCTGTTCCCTCTTTTTCGCTTTATGGTTCTTTTAATGAAAACTGGTATCTCTGATTCCTTCCCTATTTTCTGTCTTGTAGGGTTGTTTGGAGTCCTGGTGTGGTGCTGCAGAATAATGCACTGGGCAGTAAGGTCAGATTGAATTGCAAGTTTCCAACACACCAGCTGCTCCTAGGAAACCCTATACAGGAACTGACTCAATGGCACTTAACAACAGAGTTGTTTTGGGAGCATAGTGGCTCCATGTGATTAACACTAGACTGGGAACCACAAGGTCTAAGGATTGAGTCCATCAGCCACTTGGCAGGAGAAAGATGAGGCTTTTTTTACTTTTGCAAAGATTTAAAAAGCCTCAGAAACCCTCTATAGCATCCCTATGTGTGGGAACAGACTTGAACGCACTTAGCAACAACAAGGGTTGTTTTACTGTGGATATGTCTATATCTGGGTTGAGTTCTAGGTGATATCACCATATATGTTAATCTCAGGTTGTTGTCTGCTATTGTTGGTTCTCAGTACAAAGAACTCCCTTGAATATTTTTGTAAGGCTGGTGTAGTTTTTACAAATTCTTTTAAGTGCTCTTCATCTGTCTCCTGTTAGGTATGATGGAGTCCTGCTATGGTGCTGTAGGATAAGCACTGAACTGCTAACTGAAAGGTCAGTGGTTCAAACCCACCAGCTGCTCTTTGGAAACCCTATACAGGGTCACTGTAAGTTGGAACTGACTTGGTGGCAGTTCACAACAACATTGGGTGTGACAGACACTGGAAATCTGTATGATGTTGGTGTAGTGTATTTCAGGAGGATTTTCCTGATTTGACTGTTGATTATTGCTGGTCAGGTGGTATAGGAGTGAGTAGTGATGCTTGCCCAGTAGGTGGGGCCTCAGGAAGTATGGATGTGGTTGGGCTATATAGGCACAGTTGTTGTCTTCCAAACACCAAACAACAGCAAAAAGAGGTCTGCTGAGTAGTGCCTCTAGGTGCAGAGGTGGTACTGCTGGCATCCAATCCTGGGCAGAGCAGAGGCTGCTCAGGAGGTGGTGCCTCTGGCTGCTGGGTGGGCAAGGGTAGGTGCTGGCCATGCTCCCGGCCACCAATGGTGTAGGGAACAAGGGAGAACCACATACCTTCTCTGTCAGTCTCCAGTGTGCATCCTGTGTCCCAGGCCAGCTTTTTGCCAGCTGCCAGAAAAAGCTCACGATGGCCATGCCTAGCCAGGCCAGCAGACGGTCTACCAGTCTGTCTTCTCTTTCGCCACTGCTGCTCAGACTCCTCTCCCAGCCAGTTGGCACTCAATCCACCTCAGTATCTGTTTCTCTGAAGCTCAGGGTTCCAGGATCACCATCCGTATTTCTTTCACTTGGTCTTCTGTGGCCTTGGTGCAGAGGATCCGCTCAGTGCCTCTGCCTACTTCACCATCTTGTCCTAGAAGTCAATCTCATGTTCCTTTTAAATGTTCTTTGAGTTTGGGGAATGAAAAGAAGTCTGAAGGAGCAAGAAGAGGGCTACAGGGTGCATGAAGTAAGCTTTCCCAACAAAATTCTCATAGGACAGTCCTTGCTAACCTTAAAGAATGAACAAGTGCATTGTCTATGAGAAAAAAGAGCAGTTCCAATCTGTTCCACTTGACTTCTTTGCCATTCCTTCTTTTTGAACTGTGGTTGACTTAATTATAAATTGTTACCTTTTATTCCCTATTTTCAGTCTTGTAGGTTCATTTTACTTTAAATACTTCTTTATCTGAATTGAGTTCTGGGTGGTGCTGTCAGGTATGTTGGTCTCAGGTTGTTGTCTGCTGTTGTTGGTTCTAAGTCCAAAGAATACCTTTTAGTATATTTTGTAAAGTTGGTCTGGTTCTTACAAATTCCTTTCATTTCTGTTATTCTGGAAATGTCCTAATTTCATCACTGTATCTGAAGGGCAGCTTTGCTGGGTATATGATTCTTGATTAGCAATTTTTTTTCTTTCAGAGTCTTACATATGTCATCCATTGCCTTCTTGTCTGCATGGATTCTGCTGAGAAATCAGAGCTTAGTCTTTTGTGTGTGTGTGTATATATATAAATTTTATTTTATTAACTTTTTATTGTGAATTGATTGAATTTAAATCATCAGCTTTAAATTCAACAAATCATATGCTTTGCTTCATCTCAGTGATTATATTCCTCTCCATTCAACAACAGTTACCCTATTCCCTCCCTGTGGCTTCCCATTTACATCTTATTTTTCACAAATGAACAAAACAAAAATACTTGATGCACACATACAAAACAAAAAATACATATTAATCTCAGTGTCTGAAGGGCACATTCTGCAAGCCAGCCTCTTTCCTGCAGGCACACAGCCTTACTCAGGCCTTAAGCCTAGAGTCTGCAGCTACTCTTTCAGAGTTTAGTTTTGTTGGTTTTCCTTTGTAGGTAACTTAATTTTTCCCGATTCTTTCCTTATCTTTGGTTTTGAAAAGTTTGCTATGATACGTCTTGATGATTTTCTTTCGGGATCAATCCTGTTTGGGGTTCATTCAGCTTCTTGTATGCTTATCTTCTTGTCTTTCATGATGTTACGGAAATTTTCTTCCAATAAATCTTCGCCAATTTTCTCTGCACTTTTAATGGTCTCTTCCTGTTTGGGAACTACAATCACCCATAAGTTGTTCCTCTTCATGGTGTCCCACATAACTTTTAGGCTTTCTTTTGATCTTTTCTTATTGTTCTTTTAGCATACTAATATTGAGAGCTTTATCTTCAAATTCACTAATCTGGATAAAATTCAAAGCAATGGAAATTGCTTCAAATCTACTCTTTTGCCCTTTCAATAATTTCCATTTCTGAAATCTTAGTATTAATCTTCTTGATTTCTAATTGCAGGTTTTGTATTGTTTTAAAATTTGCATTTACATTATCTGTTTGTTCTTATAGTGTGTTCCTGAATTCTTCTAAAAATTTTATTTTCTTTGTCCTCCTTGCTTTCTTTGGTCTTTCTGCCAATCTTTTGAAGGTACTTAAATATTTTTCTTTTGAACTCTCTCTTTTTTTTTT
>NW_006408612.1:6448812-6467259 GCF_000296735.1 Chrysochloris asiatica
GTTTTTTTTTTTATGTACACAAAAACACTCAGGAATGTATAATCACTGAAACAATCAAGAGGCACATTCTGCAAGCCTGTTTCCTGGCTGCCAGCACACAGTCCTTCTCTTTCCATGCACCTAGAGTCCTCAGCTGCTCAATTTCTCCATGTCCTCATCTCTGCTCCATCACTGGTGTCACTGCTTCGCTGGATAGGGTCCCACAATCTGCCTATGCTCTTCTTCCTTGATGGTCCTAGGGTCCTCTGTTCCTACAATGTAAGATTAACTACTCCCCCACTTTTTATTACAAAAATTCTACCTTTACAGTTGTGACAATCACAATTAGTCATGATAACAATTATTCACTATTGAATCGTAAGAATCTTATCCCCCATCTCCTTTCACCAGACCTGTCTAGACAAGATGAAAACTGTTCAGTGGGGATTCTACCTTCCTGGCACACTCTTAAACTAAACTCCCTCTTGAAAACTTGTAAGCCAGTCACTTCATGCCTAGTTTCTTCCATTCCTCAGAAATGTTTTTGTTTGAGCCATTCTTTTTTGTTTCTTAATGTGAGCTAAAATTGTCTGTTGTCCCCAGGACATTGTGGTGGTGTCATGTTTGTAATTAATTGATGTTTGTATGTTGTTGATGTGTTCATAGGCTCTCTCCAACTGTCTCCTGTGGGGATAGTTAGAGAATTAAAATGTGTGTACTGTTCTCTGTTTGCTGTTCATGCACAACAGGGATTAACGGTTGTTGGCTACTGTCTATAGTTGATCAGGTGTTATGGGAACTGGTATTGACTTTTGCCCAGTAGATGAAGCTTCAGTGGGTATGGTTGTGATTGGGCTGTATGGGCATGGTTGCTGTCTCCTGTTGGGTGGGAAAAAGGAAAAACTCCCCTCCCACACATCACAGGAAAACAAAATAGAATAAGAATGTAAGCAACCAATAATGAAAAGAGAAAATAATAAAGGATGAAAAAGAAATAAAAAAGAGCCAGCAATCAGAGAAAAAGAATATAATAACTAAAAATAGAAAAGGGGGAAAGGAAGCTAGAGCTATAGTGGAGAAAAGTAAGGCAGAAAATTAAAGGAAGAAGAAGAAAACAAAAACACTTAGAAGAACCAGGGGGGTAAAAAAAAAACAACAAAAAAAAAACAAACCAGGGAAAGGAGATGAAAATAGAGAGTAGAGAGTAGTTAAGAAAGATCAAAAGAAAAAAAGAAGGGAAATGAGAAACAAGATAGAAAGGATAAAATTAAAAGGAATGGAAAGAGAAGAAAGAACAAACAAACAAAAAATAGTGAAACAATGAAGGAGAAAAAACCAAAAACCAAAACAAACAAAAAACCCCAATGTAGTTATTGGAACTGGTGAGGAGAAAACTCTGGATAGACCAAGGTGCTCACAAAGTGGGTGTGTGGGGGACGTGACAGTGGAGTTTCTTGCCCCAGATGGAGTTCCTATAGGCCTAAGTGTTATCTATTTTCAGAGTGCTTAGTCCAGAAGTAGTTCATGGAGGCTCTTGATGGAGCTGGTTTCAGTGTCTGTTAGGACTACAGGGTAGCTGGGGGCAAAGTGACTGGTTATGAGGGTTTCTGCTAGACTACTTTTGGTCAGATGGTTCTGTGGGTTCTGTAGATCTGGACCTGAGCCCTCCTGAATCCAGGCACCAAAGCAGCAGAACTGGCCCCCTCCTCATACCGGTGTGGCTCCCAACCACGTGGCTCTGAACTCTTGGAGACAGGGTCTGTGCTGAAGGAATTGCACCGTTCCCATTGCCTGTGAGAATCTGTTCTGCCAGGCCACCTTCTATCACCAAAGTTGCTCACCAAAATTCAAGATGGTCGCACTTGATCTGACCAGCCGTTCACCAGTAAGTCTCCCTTTCTTGCCATTCCTGCTCAGCTTCCCAATCCACTTCTCTTACCTTTCTTATGAAGTTCAGTGTCCCAGGATTTTCATCTCTTGTATCCTTGTTGTACAGGGTCTGTGTATAGTGCATCTGCCTAGTACACAATCTTACTTAAAATTGTTTACTATTGTTCTGATTTTTATTTCCTTTCTTTCTGGTGATTGTGGACTTCTTTTGCTGCTCCTTTTCAAATTGTTCAAGTTGTAGGGTTAAGCTATTGATTTTAGACCTTTCTTATTTTTTTGATGTGAGCTATCAAGGATCTCTGGTAGCGTAGTGGTTACGAATTGGCCTGTGAACTGCAAGGTCAGCAGTTTGAAACTACCAGCTGTTCTGTGAGAGAAAGATGAGGCTTTTTGCCTCCGTAAAGATTTACAGTTTTGGAAACCCTGTACAGGGTCGCTATGAGATGGAACCAACTCGGTGGCACATAACAACAACAACAACAAATATTATAATAAATTCTCTTCTGAGCTGCTTTTTCCTGTGTCCCAAATGTTTTAATATGCTATATTTTCATTCTCATTTGATTCTAAGAATTTAAAATTTCATTTAAAATTTCTTCTTTAAAACCCAATAGTTTTAGAACAAATTGCTATTCAATTTCCATGCATTTAATTTTTCTTGTTCATTCTGTTAGTGATTTCTAGTTTTATAGTGTTATAATCATTAAGATGCTGTTTTGCATTACTTTGATGTTTTTTGGTTTATTAAAGTTTGGTTTTGGCCTAAAATATGGTCTATTCTTAAGACTGATCCACTCATGTTGAAGAATGTGTACTGTGCTGCTGGTGTGTAGTGTGTTTTGTATATGTCTTTGAGGTTGAGTTGGTTGGTTGTGTTATTTAGATCTTCTATCTCTGAGCTGAGTTTCTTGCTAGTTCTTCTGTCCATCATTGAAAGTGGTGTGTTAAAGTCTCCTAATATTATGTTGGTGGTGGTGGTGGTGGTTATGTGCTGTGGAGTCGGTTCTGACGCATAGCAACCCTGTACAGGGTTTTCGAGGCTGTAAATCTTTACGGGAGCAGAAAGCCTCATCTTTCTTCCACGAAACAGCTGGTAGTTTCGAACTGCTGACCTTAAGGTTCGCAGACCGATTTGTAACCACTACACTGTCTATTTCTCTTTTCAGTGTTGTTAAAGTTTGCTTTATGTAATTTGGAGCTCTGTCATTTGGTGTGTAAATATATTTATGGTTATGTCCTCTTTGTGGATGGACTCTTGAATACAAGGCTGAGTCAAAATTTGTCCACACTCTGGCTGTAGAATTTATTTTAATCCACTTTAAAAAAGACAAATACATAATTTTATGACATAAATCTCCTTGCTTTTCAATACACTTTGTCCATCTGTCAACAAGCTTTTGTATTCCTTTATTAAAAAATGTTTTAGGCTGAACTGTGAGCCACGAATGCATCGCTGTCTTCATTTCTTCATCAGAGGTTAATCTTTGTTCTCTAAAGGCTTCTTTCAGGGGACCAAACTGGTTAAAGTCTGATGGAACAAGATCAAGACTATAGGGAAGATGCTTTAACACTTCAAAATAAAGTTTTTGCAGAGTGTTAACAGTGTGGGCAGAGGTGTGAGGGCATGTATTGCTATGCAAGATCATGATGCCCTTGGATAGCAATCCCCTGCATTTAATCAGAAGCTTAGGCTTCAGTTCTTCGGGGAACATCTCACTGTACCAAGCAAGGTTGATTCTTTAATGTTTTACCTGATAGTGTTTCAATACTGGTCCTTGAGAATCTTAGAAATCTGTAAGCATCAATTTTTCAGCTGATGGTTGACTTTTGAACTTTTCCTTGGTTGGTGATTAAGGATGTTTCCGTTCGATGCTCTGCCATTTATTTATTCTCAGGCTTGTAGTGGTGAATCCATGTCTCGTCACCAGTAATGATTTTTAAAAAGAAACTTTTACCTTTCTTTGAGTATTGGTTGTTTGTAGATGTTCAAATGCTTCTGTTTATGTTCTTTCATGAGTTGTTTCGATTGGTATCCATCTTGCACAAACCTTTCAAAACCGAAGTCTGTTGTAGATTATTTTATAGGTAGAGTCATGGCTGATTTGCAAATGACTTTCCACATAATCCACTGTCATCTATTTGACAGAACTATTTCATTGCATGCTCAATGTTGTCATCAGCTGTGGATGTGGACAGGCACTTTAATGTAACTGGAGTGCAGATAATTTTTGGCTCACCATTGTATAATGCCCTTCTTTGTCTCTTACAATGGGTTTTTACTTAAACATGAACATTTTTAGCATGCCTCTATTTAATTAGCTAGGGAAAAATGATATACCATATTTTTAAAACTTCTTAAATAAAAACAAAAAACACCACTGTTATAAGAATAATGATAATTAATATTTAGTGAGTCCTCATCATGTGTCAGACACTGTCCTTATCAAATTATGTATATAGTCCTATCCAATGGACAATGCTATCAGGCAAATCCTCTTTTTGTTGTTGTTGTTGTTGCTGTGAAGTGCCATCGAGTCAGTTCTGACCCATAGCGACCCCGTATAGGGTTTCCAAGGAGCAGCTGGTGAACTTGAACTGCCTACCTTGCAGTTCAAATGGCTTTGCAGTTTGTCGCATTAACCCACAAAGCCACACCAGAAATGAAAAACTGTGGATAAGGGAAATGAACTGGATCGCTCAAGGTCACACAACTAATAAGGGTCTGAACAATGTTGCAAGTCAAGTTCTGCCACCAGACGCCATTCTTTTTCGACTTCACCTTTTTATATGGCAGTAAAACTAAAAAATTTCTCTTTAAGGTAGAACACAAATGATCTGTCACAACCTGAAGCACCACCTATTGTTTCATTTGATAATTATACCAAGGAGAGATGCTGAAAAGTTACACATTTTGTACAGCTTTTCCCTGTCCTGAAAGTCACTTCACAGATCTACTTCTAGACAAGTTGACTAGCAAATCTTCAGCATGCACATCACCATATACCCACTTGGGGGCACCCACAATGCAGTTTTTCTGCTTGTTCTACTTAGTAACTTCAAACCATGCAGAACCAGAGCTCAGCCAGCAGAGGAATTCAATCTATTTTATAGACTACAGACAGCCAGACACCATGTCTCTAGGAATAGCACCCCTATAGTTCCAAGTTCAAGGAGCTCTGGTAGCATAGTAGTTACGAATTGGGTTGCGAACCTCAGGATCAGCAGTTTGAAACTACCAGCTGTTCCGTGGGAGAAAGACGAGGCATTCTGTTCCTGTAAAGATTTACAGCCTCAGAAACCCTGTACAGGTCTCTATGAGTTGGCACCGACTCCACGGCACATAACAACAACAGTTTCAAGTTCAGGGACTATCTGTTTAAGAATGTTGCCCACAGAAGACAACTACTATGTGCTATTTAAAACATTAATAATTAATGCATTTACTGCAGGCTAAGGAGCTCTGGTGGAGTCCTGGTGTTGTGCTGTGAGTTAATGCGCCAGACTGCAAAGCCGTTTGAACTGCAAGGTTGGCTATTCAAGCTCACCAGCTGCTCCTCAGAAACCTTATACAGGGTCGCTATGGGTCAGAACCAACTTGATGGCACTTAACAACAATAGCAGCAACAGCAAGGAGCTCTGATAGCGTAGTGGTTACGAATCGGGCTGCTAACCTCAAGGTCAGCAGTTCGAAACTACCAGCTGTTCTGCGGGAGAAAGATGAGTCTTTCTGCTCCCATAAAGATTTACAGCCTCAGAAACTCTGTACAGGGTTGCTGTGAGTCAGAAATGACTCCACAGCACATAACCACCACCACATGTGTTTGATTTATTATTAGGATCTAATTAATAAGATTTGAAAAGAATTCACTGTTCTATAATGGTATATTTGTCCAAAGGATTTCATGTGTATATGTTCTGTCAAAATTAGGGACAAATAATCAACCAGCTAGAGTAAAAACATGCCATTTGTTTTGTTAGTTGCCATTGAATTGATTCAGACTCCTGCGTTTCAGAGGAGAACTGATCCATAGAGTTTTCTTGGTTATATTCTTAATGGAAGTGAATCGCCAAGCCTCGTCTATGTTTTATATGTGTTCTCATTCTGGTCTGAATAGATTTTGGTGGAATAAGGAAGACCTCTGCCAGTGCTGTTGTATATGGAATCACCAGATCAACTATTTGGTTTTCAGCTCCACCAGATAATAGAGATAGTCCTGAATCATACTGATGTCAAAGATGTCATTGATACAAACGTAGTCATAGTGATTTCGTCTAGAAAGGGATTATTATTCTAGATAATAAGGGAGAAAGAAATAAAAACGAGGTTGTACTGTACGTGGCTGTTCTGTGTTTTCTGTCTACCACCTTTACTAAACGGGTAGATTGAAGGCAGCCATGTTTTGTACCATATAAATATTCCTTTCATATTGCTGATTGGTTGAGAAAGAGCCAAAATACAGACTGGAGAGCAGCTAATGGAGTAGCCTGGCTCAAAGAACTCTACTCAGAAAGGAACAAGCTGGGCTAGCCATGCTCACTCATGGGAACTGGACTGGGAAACAGAGTATTAGGTAGGTAACAGTAGGAATTGGTATGAAACAATGTATAGAAGAAATATAAAGAAGACTTGAGGTCAAAGTTATAAGACAGCTAAACTGTGAAGATGAGACATTAGAAAAGAAGAATTCAGTCTTCAAAGGAGTAGCAAGAAGACATGTGAAGAGAAGCTGAGCCAGGGAGAAGGTGAATTATGTTGAATTGTGGAAGACTTGAGAGAAGATTCTGAGCTCTTGCTCCTCAGGGACCTTTGGTACACTTTCAATTTTTGTTCATGTTTTTTTGGTTCTCTTTAGATCCTGGCCTCCATTTTTAAGTCTTACAATAAACAACCATTTCTTTAGGAAATGAATGAATCTTTTTGTCCCTTCCAGTCAAAGGCACTAACAGAAACAGAAACAATATGAAAGCATATTAATTACTGCTTGTATACTGGATAATGTTGGTATTGAATAGCTAAGATAGTTTTTGTGCAGCAGGTCTAAAAGTGACAAACCCACCACCTTGAGCCTTGTGGGAGCTGGAGTTATCCCAAATAGCCTGGAAAGTGTAGACTACTTATTGTGTGCAGTCAATCAAGTACAGAAGGAATACACATCAGACAGGAAACCAAACCTGAGTGGGAGGCCCCAAGGGAGTCTGAGATGTTAGGAGATGGTCTTTTGCTGTGTTCATGCATAGGGGTTGGTTTGTTCAGAAGAATGCTTCCTTGACGCATGAAATAAATGACTCTTGTCTGTGGGAGGAAACTGGGTTCTGGAAAGAAAGGAAGCAAGGAAATTATGGGCTAAGTTCTGCCATGTCAGTATGCCTAGAATAGAATTATCATATATATATGATATATATATATGAAGGCTTCAAAAAGTTTGTGGGAAAATGGAATTGAAAGATAATGGAATTTCCCTCAAGCTTTCTGACACTCTGTTCAATGAGATTAAAAGATACACGTCAATCAGGAACAAATATGATGCTGTGAGAAAAGCTGGTCTCTAAAGCAATGATGGCACTCACAGAGCACATAGGGCTTAAGGAGCTCTGGTAGTGTTGCGGTTATGAATTGAGCTGCGAACAGCAAGGTCAGCAGTTTGAAACTACCAGCTGTTCCGCAGGAGAAGGATGAGGCTCTCTGCTCCCATAAAGATTTACAGCCTCAGAAACCCTGTACAGGGTCACTATGAGTCGGAACCGACTCCACGGCACATAACCACCACCACCACCATAGGATCAGCATTGGACTTCTAACCACAAGGTTGGCAGTTCAAATGCACCGGGCTGCTCCTTGGAAAACCTATACTGGGTCACTGTGAATTGGAACTGACTTAACAGCACTTAACAACAAGAAGGACTCAAATAAAGTGATCCACCGATCAAAGAATTATTTAAGCAAGGATTTGTAAGTTCTTTCCATTAAGACTTACCTACATTTACCAAGATCCAAAGTATTTGGACTAGTGAGAGCAGAGCTTCTTGAATATTAGAATCACCTCATGACTTAACAACTCTTGATGCCCTGACTGTATCTTATACCAATGAAGTCTCTGGGACTGGAAAAGATACCCATACACCAATAATTCTAGTGTTTGAGAACCAGTGAACCAGTGTCTAGAACAGTGGTGCTCAAACTTTAGTTACACTGGTTACAATACAAATTGCTGGGTCTTACCCCCCTAAGTCTGAAGTGGGCCCTGAGAATTTGCTTTTCTATACATTTCTATACACAGATGTCAGTGATGCTGTTGATCCAGGAAGCCACACTTTGAGAGCCACCAGTTTGGAGGGCAATTTACTTATTCACTAATGACATTTGAAAACATGAAAGCCATAAATATTTTGCTAGGCATCCTAAGGAGACACAACATCATTGGACTGGAATCTAAGCACAGTTGTGAACTCACCGCACACATTGATTCTCTGGCAGGCTTACATCTATTCCCATCTGTTAGGCTGGCAACATGCCTGCATAGAATGTGCTGTGCCAATTTCAGTCGGGCATAGGTGCTAACCAAACATGGTTCTAGAGGGGTGGCTTTCATCACACAGCAAGCGCCATTTCTTGGACCAGGAAATCCTGCTGTTTGCAAACAGCTTCAGTTTGAGACCACATGCTTCTTTGCATCTGTAGATGCTTGAGGCCATGATTAAAAAATACATAATCAACAAATGGTTGATTGTATTTCTCCCTCAATCTGCCTGAGCATTGTAATTTGGCATGGCAAGAATCTCTCTCTCCTCAGTGAGCTGGAAGCCATGCGTATGGTATTTACATATGTAATGTTTTTAAAATGCAAGATTTGGATCAGCTGTCTTTATTAGTTTGATGATATCATTATCATTTCTTAGTTTATGTTTATTTAGACTTTCATCTGCTTTTCTAAAGTGCACTTGTTTTCTTTTTATCAACAGTTTTCTGGAGTATTCTCTGATTGTACTTTAAAAATCTGATGAATTCTATTATGACGTTAGACTGAGTGGAGAAGGTCCTGCTACAGGACCCCAACTATGTTAAGAGGGATGCTTTTAAATAATTAAAAAAAAATGCATACATTACTTTATTTGCTTTATAATCATAATCAAATCTGGGATATGAAGAGATCTTAGTGTTTAGATGAATAATTCTTTGAGTTTTTACGAATAAATAAATAAAAGTATAGCATACAAACAAAAATAAACCCACATTTGCAAGAAGTTCATTGATTTATAAGACTTGACCTTTTTTTTTTTTTCCATTAAGAAGGCATATTGATTATGCTGGGATTGTACAGGGGAGCTAGGGCTGGGAAATAGATGGGAAGCAATAAACCCAAAGAGTCAGCCCTCTTCCCTTTGCTATGGTTGGATCTTATGAAAACCCAGTTGCCATCAAGTCGATTCCAACTAATGGCGACCCTACGTGTGTCAGAGTAGAATGGTTCTTCACGGGGTTTCAGAAGTAAATCATCAGAACTTTCTTCTGAGGTCCAAATCACCAAACTTGTCTAGCAGCAGAGTGTGTTAATTATTATATCATATATTGGGCTAAATGGACTTCAATGGGGAGTCTGAGATCTGGATCCAAATTTCAGGGAAAGGAATCTCTGGCTCCAAGTTCTAAAGCAAAGCTGAAGATCAATCGTGATTATAAAAAATCATTTAATCAATTATTCCTACCTGGTTGGCTGAAGACAGTCATAGTTCTAAGTAAGCTTAGAAAGAATAGAAAATCAGGTAAGATTCTTTAGTCTCTAATGTGCCTAGATATTTCCTTTAGACTTTCCACAGATGTCTCCATCGACCACCTTTTTCTACTTGCACATACTTCTGTGTATAAGTACTCTCCCTCAGGGGCAATTAAAGGTAAATTATTTTTTTCAAAATAAATTTTTATAATTAAATCCTATTTTCTTTACTCAAACTCACTGCCATCGACTGATTCTGACTCACAGTGGCATTGTATAGTGTTTCCAAGGCTGTAAATCTTTACTGGAGTCGAGGAGCAGCCGGTGGGTTTGAACTGCCAACCTTGAGGTTAGCAGTCCAGTGCTTATCCTATAGCGCTACCAGGTCCTTTTTTCTTTACTAGGAACACCTTATTTTCAAAAGGAGGTTTTAAAAAAAAAGTCTTTATTTACAAGATTGATTTATGGCTATACTAAAATAGGATTTGGTGAATTAGCCTAGGGATTCCTATACATGCTAGGGACTCTAAAATGTATAACATTGTTCTTTTGAGGAAATATGATCCAAGAATGTAAGAAACAGTACCAACAGGCAATGAGCTTGGAAAGACAACCTATTCAAAAGTTGAGAACCATCTGTACTTGAAATTTTCCTGAGTAGGAAATAGGTGAAGAGAACAACACATTATGTACACTTTTCATGCATTTCTCAGTTGGGATATTAGGCAGTTCATAGACTAAATTACTATTCCATTGCAGCCTAAGGGAAACATTCCCTATGGGAGCAGGCCTCTTGGAACAGCTTGTAATTATATGAATAAATCTACCTCCATCTAGAGAAAGGGAGAAATGGGAAATGCTAAGTGCACCAAATGTCTAAAGCATCCATTTAAAACATTTTAGATAGCATTCAGGTAAAACTTTTGAAACTTCAAAAGGTGGGAAGTATTTTGTAGTAAAGCTGTGAAGTCTTAAAGGCATTTGATGGCTTAAAAACTTATTATTGAGGTATAATTGATAGACAATAAATTGCTAACATTTAAAGTGTATCAACTGATAGGTGTTGACGCAAGTGTATGCCTTGGATCCATTGCCACAGTCAAGATAATAAACACATCATGGCCCCCAAAGTTTCCCCTGTCAGTATTGATTAGCTTGTATTTTCTAGAGCTGTAGATAAAGGGAACCTCACAGCACTTTTTTTTGGTATGAATTCTTTCACTCAGCCATAATTATTTTGCGATCATCCCCAATTGGTGACTTTCTAGTCTCTGATGTTAAGTACCCCTCAGGTAAGGTTTTCTTGTTTGCGTTAGGGAAACTAACTGTTCAAGTAGAAGGCAGATCAACTTGAATTGTGATTTGGAACATGATAGCCACGAAATTTACTTATTAACATCAGACTCTATAGCAATTAAAGGAGCTCTGGTAACACAGTGGTTACGAATCGGGCTGTGAACCTTAAGGTCAGCAGTTTGAAACTGTTCCGCGGGAGAAAGATGAGGCTTTCTGCGCCCGTAAAGATTTACAGCCTCGTAAACCCTGTACAGGGTCGCTATGAAGTCAGAACGGACTCCACGGCACTTAACTAATCACCACCATATCAATTAATTTCTTGGTTATAAGCCAAGAACAACTTTTCCTGGCTAACTTATGGAAAAGAGGAATTTATTTGGAGGATATGGATTGGTTCGTAGAATCAAAATAAAATGTGAACCACCAGGATGCTGCAGGGCCAGGTCAAGCCATATTGGAGCCTGAAGCAAAAGAAAAAAACCCCCAGTAATGCTCATCTAGAAAACTGTGATATTTTGCTCATCTGTGTAATTTTTTACATGAAGAAGTACTGCATTAAGATTCTATTATCTTAATGACTGCATTTTTGGCACCCTCACAATTTTGCTTTTTAGACAAGTGCCTCACGTCCCTCATCCTAGTGTACTAGTTATGGGTGATAAAAAAACTGGGCAGTTCTGGGTTTTAAGTAGGAGAAGACAATCTGCAATCTCTTTACAACATCCCGGAAATGCTGGTCGGCAATCACTGTTCAGTATTATTCAACATTCAAGGTGTGGGAGGCGAGAATCTGATTGGCTTCATTTGGGTCACAGGACCTGTTCCTCTTGACTTCATTTGCTGGTGAGAGTGGGCTCACCTTGTTTGAAGGTTATACCAAAATTACTGTGTTAAAAGCAGTGAGTGATATCCGATAGTGAGAGGCAGAAATTATAGATGGCTGTTCTGCTGTAACGCTGTGCGATGATAAGCACTGAACAACAAGGTCGGTTTCAACTGCAAGGTGAGTGGTTCAAACTTATTAGCAGCTTCTTGGAAAACCTATAGAGGGTTGCTCTGAGTCGGAACAGTCTTGACGGCTCTTAACAACGACAATTACAGGCAACTCAAAGAAAGAACAAGAAAAGTGGTGTTCAGCTTCAACATTAGGATAAAAATTAAACTCTTATCAGAGAGCAACCACTGACCTGCTTTCTGTCATTGTTGATTAGTTTGTGTTTTCTAGAGTTGCATATAAAGAAAACCACAGCGATTAAGAGGTATGTAAGGAGCTCTGGTAGCATAGTGGTTACGAATCGGGCTGCGAACCTTAAGGTCAGCGGTTCAAAACTACCAGCCGCTCTGCGGGAGAAAGATGAAGCTTTCCAGTCCCGTAAAGATTTACACTCTCGGAAACCCTGTACAGGGTCGCTATGGGTCGGAACCGACTTGACGGCACTTAATAACAACAACAACAACAAGGAGCTCTGGTAGCGTAGTGGTTACGAATCGGGCTGCGAACCGCAAGGTCAGCAGTTCGAAACTACCAGCTGCTCCGCGGGAGAAAGATGAGGCGTTCTGCTCCCCTAAAGATTAACAGCCTCGGAAACCCTGTGCAGGGTCGCTATGAGTCGAAACCGACTCCACGGCACACAACAACAACAACAACAAATGTAATCCCCAGTGACAGAGTAAATTGACTTCTTTTGGTATTCACATATTGTTTGTTCTGTCTGCCTTTCTTAAAATGGGTCTTCTACACACATGGCTTCTCCTGTTAAGACTACATTTCTCAACGCCCTTTCCTGAAAGTTTCTTTTTCTCTGCCCTCTCTTTAAACATTCATGATCCTCAATTTTCCTTATAAGCCCTGTTCTCTTTTCATGCTTATAGTTTCTAGCTTCTCTGGCCCTTTGTATGCCAATAAATTATAAGAAAACTCAACACAGACCTCTTTCCTGAGCATGAGACCCAAATAATATTCAATAGCAAACAGCCATAATTACCATCCTCTACATACAACTTGTTTCTTATCATTTTTCCTTTGTCCCAGTCAGTGGAAATCTACCCAGTCACCCAATTCTGAAATAGAGGAGTTATTTTAAGTCTCTTTCCTTTTTTCCATAATTAAATCTCATCTTTGGTGATACTCCTTCCAGAATTTACTTTGGGTTTGTTAATTCCTCTCCATGTCGCCTTAGTTCAGAGACCTGTCATTTCTTGTATAGATTATTATTGATAGGCTCTTAACTGGTCTTCCTTCCATCATAATATGCTCCCCAGTTCACTCTTTGCATTCCTTACAGAATAATCTTTCTATAATTTTCATGTCATTCTCTTAAAAACCCTTCTCAACTTCTTAATGACCATTAATATCAACAGTCAATTGTTTTTTGCCTCAATAAATTTAAAGGAATGAAATCATCATACAAAATATGTCATCAGACTGCAATGGAATTAATTTGAAACTCATAAAAACAAAAAGAAAATTGGGAATTTCACAAATATGTGGAGATTAAATTACATCCTCCTAAATAATGAGCCAAAAAAGGAAATCATAAAAGACATTAGAAAAATTTTAAGATAAATTAAAAGTACAACATAAAAACATGTGGGATGCAGCTAAAATAGTACATAGAGGGAAAATTATAGCTGCAAATACATATATTAAAAAAAGAATGATCTCAAGTAAATAATCTAACCTCCCATCTAGATGGGAGGAAGTATTAAGATTAGAGTAGGAATAATGAAAGAGAGAATAGACAAACAATAGAAAAAAATCAATGAAACAGTTTAATATATGAAAATCAATTAATATGTTTCTTTTTGTTTAAAGCTTTTATTGTGAATTGAGTAATAGTTTACATGGGCTAACATAGATTTTGTAGATTTTGCACTCAACCTATTGTATTTTGTTTCATTGCAATGATTACAATCCCCTCCATGCCTCATCATTCAACAGTATTTGCTTCTATTCCCTCTGTTGTTTTTTTTTTTAATATACACAAAAACACTCAGGAATATATAATCATTTAAACAACCAACCAAAGGGCACATTCTGCAAGCCTGCCTCCTGGCTGCCAGCACACAGCCTTTCTCTTTCCATGAGTCTGGAGTCCTCAGCTGTTCTATCTCTTCATGTCATCATCTCTGCCTCCATCTCTCGTGTCACTGCTTCTCTGGATAGGGTCCCAAATTCCATTCATGCTCTTCTTTCTTGATGGTCCTAGGGTCCTCTGTTCCTGGAATGTAAGCTTAACTACCTCCCCCTTTTTTTGGTTGCACAACTTCTACCTTTACAGTTGTGACAATCGCAATTAGTCATGATAACAATTACTCACTATCAAATCAAATGAATCCTATCCCCATCTCCTTTCACCAGTCCCATCTAGACAACAGGAAAACTATTAAGTGGGTAATATGTTTCTTGGAATGTTCTAGAAGTAAAACTTAGCCAAGTTAACAAAAAGAGAGAGAGAGAAAAAAGACTGTATTTCCAGAAATCAAAAGTTACAAAGGAGTACTAAATATAATTGTATGCCAGAAAATTAGTTAACTTCAATGAAATGAACAAGGTTTTAAGACATAAATTATCAAAGCACACTCAAGAGGAAATAGATCAATGGTAAGTAGATAATTGAATTCAACAGGGAACTGCCAGAAGTTCAAGTCATGTTTAGAAGAGGATGTGGAACCAGGGATATCATTGCTGACATCAGATGGATTTTGACTGAAAGCAGAGAATACCAGAAATGTGTTTCCTTGTGCTTTATTGACTATGCAAAGGCTCTTTATTGTGTGGATGCAACTCATTAACAACCTGCCATATGCAGATGATACAACCTTGTGTACTGGAAACGAAGAGGACTTAAATACTTACTAGTGAGGCTCAAAGATTATAGTCTTCAGTATGGATTTCACTTCAATGTAAAGAAAACAAAAATCCTCACAATTGGACATCATGAGAAATGGAGAAAAGCTTGAAGTTGTCAAAGACTTCGTTTTGTTTGGCTCCACAATCAACACTCATGGAAGTTGTTATTGTTGTTAAGTGCCAACAAGCTGGTTCTGACTCATAGTGACCCTTATTGGATTTCCAAGTAGCAACTGGTAGGTTTGAACCACCAACCTTGTGGTTATCAGTCCAGTGCTTCTGCTATAGCAGCACACTCAAATGATGTATTGCATTAGTCAAATCTGCTACAAAAGACCTTTTAAAGTGTTGAAGAGCAATGATCAGTTTGAGGACTAACCTTGACCCAAAGGGATAGTATTTTCTATCACCTCAGATGCAAGTGAAAGTTGTTGTTGTTGTTAGGTGCCATCGAATTGGTACCGACTCATAGTGACCTTATGCACAGCAGAACAAAACAACACCTGATCCTGGGCCAACCTCACTACTGTTGCCACGCTTGAGTCCATCGATGCTGCCACTTGGCCAATCCATCTCATTGGGGGTCTTCCTTTTTTTCTCTGACCCTCCACCTTACCAAAAATCATATGAGGTTATTGGAAATACCGTGGCTTGGGTCGGGCACACCTTAGTCCTCAAGCTGACATCTTTGCTCTTCAACACTTGAAAAAGGTCTTGTGCAGCAGATTTGCCTAATGCAATATGCGGTTTGATTTCTTGACTGTTGCTTCCGTGAGTGTTGATAGTTGATCCAAGAAGAATGAAGTCCATGACAACTTCAATCTTTTCTCCATTGATAAGAATGCATGTGAAAGTTGGACAATGAATAAGGAAGACTGCAGAAGAATTGAAGCATTTGAATTATGGTGTTGGAAAAGAATGTTAAAAGTATTATGGTCTGCCAGACGAGGAAACAAATCTGTCTTAATAGAAGTGCAACCAGAATGTTCCTTAGAAGCCAGGATGATGAGACTTCATCTCTTGTACTTCGGATGTATTATCAAGAGGAACCAGTCCCTGGAGAAGAAGCGTCAGTTAAAAGCAGGAAGACCCCAACGAGATGGATTAACACAGTGACAAGTACAATGGGCTCAAACGTAGTAGGAGTTGTGAGGGTGGTGCAGGACAGGGCAGTCTATCATACTGTTGTGTAGAGGCTCACTATGAGTTAGAACCATTTTGATAATACTTGACAGCATCACAACAGATAAGAGGATTGGTAACCAAAAAAATTTCTCACAAAGAAAAGCCCAGAGCCAGATGTCCTCACTGGTGAATTCTACCAAATGTTTAAAGAATTAGCAGAAGTTCTTCATGGACTTATCAAAAAATTAGAATAGCAGTGAATACTTCTATAACGTCAATATTACCCTGATACCAAAACCAGACCAAGACGTCTCAAGAAAACTACTAAGCAATATCCCTTTTGAATTTAGAGGCAAGAATCCTCAACAGAATACTAGCAAACCCACTCCAGCAATATATAAAAAGGATTATGCACAGAGAGGGAGAGCGACTGTGTGCTGAAGACCTGGGGGGCATGGGCAAGGATTGCATGGAGGGGATTGTAACCATGGCAATGAGACATATACAATAGAATAAATGTAAAACTAATGTTCTCCCATGTAAACTATCACATAATTCACAATAAATCATTAAAAAAAAAAAAAAGGATAATGCACCATGACCAAATGATGTTTTTCTGAAGAAAGTGAGATTGGTTTAATATTTGAAAACAAATTATTATGCTATTGTTAAGTTCTGTTGAATTTGTTCCGACTCATAGCAACCCTGTATAAGGTTACTGAGGCTGGAAATCTTTCTACTGTGGAGTGGAAGGTGGGCTTGAACTGCTGACCTTGTCCAGTGCTTATCCTGCAGATCCACTGTATTTATTAGAATAAAGTGCAAAAACTATATGATCTTCTCAGTAGATACAGAAATTCAACAACTTTGATGATAAAGACTCTAAAAAAATTAGGACTAGAAGGGAAATTTCTCAACCCATAGATAACATATATTTAATGATGACAGACTGAATGTTTTCACCCAAAGATCATGAACAATACAAAGGTGTCACTTCTTGCCATCTCTATTCAGCATTGTACTGGAGGAGCTAGCTAGGAAAGGAAAGCTCTAAAAGGCATTCATATTGGACAGGAAGAAGTATGGCTATCTTTAGTACTAATGATATATTATGTAAAGAAAATCCTAAATAAAATCTACAAAACTATTATAATTAATTAAAAAAAAATTTCAACAAGAGTACAGGATACAGGATCAACATACAAAAATCAGTTGCATTCCTATACATTACTAATGAACAATCTGAAATGAAATTAAGGAAATAATTTTATTTACAATAGCATCAGAAGGAATAAAATGCTTTAAAAAAAAAAAAAAAAGAAATGTCAGATTTGGACATTGAAAACTACAAAATATGAGAGTAAGTAAAAAAGTACTGCTGAAAAAATCATAGAAACTTTATTAAACAAGAGTGTCGAAAACGTGAAACTATTATTTCTCAACATATTATTGGTCTAGGTCTGTATACTTCTGAAGGCAGTGTTTCCATCTATTCATTAAAGAATTCTGTGCTCTTTAAATTGCATCACATCAAAAGGGCAACTAAGGCATCATCAAGGGATTCAAATCATGTTCCTTTTTAATGTTCATTGAGATTTGGGAATAAAAATGAAGTCTGAAGGGGCAAGATCAGAACTATAGGATGGATAGGGTAAGGTTTTCCAAGGAAATTCTCATAGGTCAGCCCTTGCTACCCTCCAAGAATGAGCAGGCAATGAAAAAGAATTCATTGGCGCAATTTTCTTGACCTTTTTCTCACCAAGGAAGTTTTCGATTTTCTTAAAACTTCATAATAATCCCTTATGATGGTTCTGTGTCCTTTGAGAAAAATCTATCAAGATTATCCCTTTGGAATCCCCAAAGTTAGTTGCCATAACCTAGTGAGCTGACCTTTCTGCCTTGAATTTAACTGGCTTAGTTTTTAATTGGACTTTTATAAAAAGGCATTTTTATGAGAAGATTAAAGGAGTTCTGGTGTGGTACTGTAGGAAATGCACTGGACTTTTAACTGAAAAGTCGGTGGTTCAAACCCACCAGCCAGTCCTCAGAAACCCCATTCAGGGTTTATGTAAGTTAGAACTAACGCTACAGCACTTTACAACAACAACAATGAAACTAAGACAAGTATATTACTGACAGAACTTGTTTGCAGTCATCCACTGTTCAATGAGACATGTTTGAACACATTTTGTTTGGAATAAAATTGTGTATGTATGAACTGGAAGCCTAGTAGCAAGACTTTTTGACTTACCCCAATACTATTAAAAGAAATTAAAGAACAAATAAATGGAAGACATCCCATGTTTATGGTTTAGGTTCTCTAGAGAAGCAAAACCAATGAACCTTATATATGTGTATATATATATAGTTGTTGTTGGTATGTGCCATGGAGTTGGTTCCGAATCATAGCGACCCTGTACAGGGTTTCCGAGGTTGTAATCTTTATGGGAGCAGAAAGCCTCATCTTTCTCCCGCGGAACAGCTGGTAGTTTTGAGCTGGTGACCCTGAGGTTCGCAGCCTGATTCGTAACCACTATGCTACCAGAGCTCTCTCTCTTTGGTGAACTTGAACCACCGACCTTGTAGTTCAAA
>NW_006408612.1:6467744-6468445 GCF_000296735.1 Chrysochloris asiatica
CTCTCTCTGGTGTTGCTGCTTCTCTGGATAGGGGGATTATTCTTGAGTGTTGGATATTCTTTTTAAAATATAATTTTATTGTTGTTGTTGCTGAGAACATGCACAGCAAAACATACACTAGTTTAGCAATTTCTTTGTGTGCCATTTAGAGATATTGATTACATTCTTTGAGTTACATAACCATTCTCACCCCATTTTTGAGTTGTCCCTCCCCCATTAACATGAATCCATGGCCCGTTAAGATTCCAAAATAATCTTCTGAGTTGCTGTTTTCAGTTTGATTCCATATAGATAGTTCTTTAAAAGAGCATCATGCTCAAGGTAGACATTTTTTATTAGTTAAGTTAAACTGTTACTTGGTTTTAGTAGACATCAGGGGTATTTTTGATTTAAGGTTTCAAGATGATTTTGGGGCATTAGTTTGAGGGGTTCATTCCATTTTCATAGCTCCATGAAGTTTGAGGTATATGAAAATTTTAAATTTGGTTCTACAATTCTCCCCTTTTGATTATAATTCTTTTATAGAATCTTTAATCAAAATATTCAGTAATGATAGCTAGACATCACCTAGTTCTTCTGGTCTCATAGCAAGAAGGCAGTTTTCATGCTCTGGTAGCGTAGTGGTTACGAATCGGGCTGCGAACCTAAAGGTCAGCGGTTCGAAACTACCAGCTGCTCCGCGGGAGAAAGATGAGGCTTTC
>NW_006408612.1:6468724-6476856 GCF_000296735.1 Chrysochloris asiatica
CATAAGCAGCCTCAGCACCCATGAGGTCTTTGGTTTTACCATAAGCAGCCTCAGCACCCATGAGGTCTTTGGTTTTACCATAAGCACCCTCAGCAACCACTCTTTTGTTGTCACTGTTGTAAATATATGTATCACACAACTTTTGCCAATTCAATATTTTATAGTTGTACATCTTACTGACAGCAATTACAACAGTTTATCCTTAATCAGTGTGATTTTTCCATCACTATCAGCACCCCATTTCCCCCTTCCTCCCATCCCTGGTAATCACTAATAAACTTAGTAGGTGACACATTTGTCTTTTCTTGTCTTTTTATATAAGTGCTGTCATACAATATTTGTCATTTTGTGATTGGCTTATTTTGCTTAGCATATGTCTTTTTTTAAAAATGTTTTATTGTGAATTATGTGATAGTTTACATGGGAGAACATTAGCTTTACATTCATCCTATCGTATATCATTTCATTGCCATGGTTACAATCCCCTCCATGCATTATCAACCAACCAAAGGGTATACACTACAAGCCTGCCCCTAAGTTGTCAGCACACAACTCCTCTCCCTCCCTTGGGTCTAGAGTCCCCAGTTGCTTCATCTCTCCTCATCATTGTCTTTGCCTCCATCTCTGGCATTGCTGATTCTCTGGGTAGGTCAGCATAATGTCTTTAAACACCATCCATACTCACCATATATTAAGAGTTTATTCCTCCTACTGACTTTATAGAATTTCATTATATGTATTTACTACATTTTGTTTATCCATTCATCTGCTGATTATTTTGGCTATTTCCACCGTTTGGAAATTGTGAATAATACTGCAGTGAACACTGATGTACTAATCGCTTTTTGAGTCTCTGCTTTCAAGTCTTTTGGGTATATACCTAGGAGTGGAATTGCTGGATCATATGATAATTCTCTAAAAAGTGTTTTGAGGGACTACCACAGTATTTTCCACAGTAGCTGGGCCATTTTGTATTACTAACAGCAACGAATAAGGCTAGAAGGTCTCCACATCCTCACCAATATTGTTATTTTCTCTTTTGTTTTGTTTGTTTGTTTTTAGAATAAAATCATGTCTTATTGTAGTTTTGGAGTCCTGGCGTGGTGTTGTAGGATAAGCACTGGACTGCTAACCAAAAGGTTGGCAGTTCAAACCCACCAGCTGCTCCTCAGAAACCCTGTACAGGGTTGTTATGAGTTGGAACTGACTTGATGGCACTTAACAATAACAACACCAGAACTGTGATTTTGATCTGCATCTTTCTGATTGCTAACGATGCTGAACATCTTTAATGTGTTTGATAGCTATTTGAATGTCCTCTTTGATTACTTGTCTATTAAGTCCTTTGCCTATTTTGTGATTGGGTTATTTATCTTTTTGTTGTTAGTTGTCATTGCTTTATATATATTTTGGTTACTAGGTTGTTGTTGTTTTCCAAAGATATTCTCTCAGTAGGTAGCATGTCTTTTCACTTTTTTTGTAAAATAATTTTATGTAAAAAAGTTTTAAAGTTTCATAAGATCCTATTTATTTATTTTGGTTTTTACTTTTGTTATTATATTAAATAATCCATTGCTGAAAGGTCTGATAATGTTGCCAATGTTTTTCTAATAATCTTGTGATTTTAGTTTGTACATTTAGGTCCTTAATCCTTTTTGAATTTGCTTTTGTGCATGGTGTGGATCATGTATCCAGTTTCCTTTTTCTGTATCTGCAAATCCAAGTTTCCCAGCACCATTTATTGAAAGGACACTTCTTTCTTTATTGAATGGACTTAGCACCTTTGTTAAAAATCAATTGATCATAGGTGTATGGGTGAATATTCTTTGCAACAAACAATGATGCAAGAACTGTATAACCACATGCAAAAGAATTCATTTTGATCCTTACCTCACATTATATAAACATTAGCTCAAAATACATCAAAGACCTAAATGTGAGAGTCAAAACTATACAACTCTTAGAAGAAAGTTAGATCTTTGTGATTTTGAGTTAGTCAATGAGTTCTTAGTTATGACAACAGAAATGCAAACAACAATAAAATTAGGTAAGTTGGATTTCATGAAAATTAAAAACTTTGTTTCAAAGGGCACTGTCAAGAAAGTGAACATACACTTCTCCTGAGAAGATGTATAAATAACCAATGAGCACTTGAAAAGAGGCGCAACATCATTAACCATTATTCTTGTTTCTGTTAAGTGTTGTCCAGTCAGTTCCAACTCATAATGACCCTGGATAGGATTTCTGAGGCTGTACATCTTTGTGGGAGCATAAAGTCTCATTTTTCACCCATGGAGTAGCTGGTGGGCTCGAACCACCATCCTTGTGTTTCAGTAGTCATTAACTATTATAGGAATGCAAATAAAAACCCAAGGGTGGCTATTAAGTAAAAGATAAACAACAACTATTAGTGCAGAATTGGAGAAATTGAAGCTCTCATACATCACTGGTAGAAATGAAAAATGCAGTCACTTTGGAAAATAGTTTGGTAGTTCCTCAAAAAGTTAACATAGAATTTTCACATGACTCAGCAGTTCCATTCCTAGTATATAACTAATAGAAATGAAAACATATGTCCACATGAAAATATCATAACAACCTTATTAATTAATAATAGCAAAAATGTAAGCAACCTGTATTTCTATCTATGAATGGATGAACAAAATGTGGTATATTCAAGCAATGGAGTACTATATGTTTGTTTGTTTTTTAAATCTGTTACTGATTAATGTTATAACATGGGTAAACTTTGATAATATGCTAAATAGAAGAATCCAACCACAAAATGCCATATACTAGAACCAACAAGTCTATAGTGTCTGAAAGTAGATTAGTAGTTGCTTAGGGCTGGGAGTGTGGGATGGGAATGACAGTTTATAGGTACAGGATTTCAGTTAGGAGTGGTGAAAAATATCTAGAAATAGCAGTAATGGTTGGACAACTCTGTAATATAACAAAAATAACTAAGCAAAAAGTCATTGAGAAGACAAAAAAGAAGGAAAAGGTCAAAATGGGTGTCAGAAGAGACACTGAAACTCGCTCTCCAGTGTAGAGATGTTAAAGCAAATGGAAGAAATGACGAGGTCCAAGAGCTGAACAGAAAATTTCAAAGATCAGCTTGAGATGATAAAGCCAAATATTACAACAAAATGTGCAAAGATCTGGAATCAGAAAACTATAAAAGAAGAACACGCTCAGCATTTCTCAAGCTGGGGGAACTGAAGAAAAAAATCAAGGCTCGACTTTCATTATTGAAAGATTCACTGGGCAAATTATTGAATGATGCAGAAAGCATCAAGAGAAGATGGAAGGAATACACAGTCATTGTACCAAAAGGAGATGGTTAATGTTCAACCATTTCAAGAGGTAGCATATGACCAAGAGCCAATGATACTGAAGGAGGAAGTCCAAGGTGCATTGAAGGAATTGGCAAAGAACAAGGCACCAGGAATTGTGGAATACAAATTGAAATCTTTCAAGAAAGTGAGGTGGCACAGGAGGAACTCACTCATCTCTGCCAAGAAATTTGAAAGAAAACTATCTGGCCGACTGATTGGAAGAGATCCGTATTTGTGCCCATTCCACAGAGAGGTGACCCAATGGAATACAGAAATCATTGGACAATCTCTTTGATATCCCATGCGAGTTCAGTTTTGCTAAAGGTAATTCAGAAATGGCTACAATCATATATTGACAGAGAACTTCCAGAGGTTCAAGCCAGATTCAGAAGAGGCTGTGGAACGAGGGATATCATTGTTGATGTCCAATGGTTCTTGTCTGAAAGCAGAGAATATCAGAAAGATGTTTACCTGTGCTTTATTGACTTTGCAAAGGCTTTTAATTGTGTGGATGATGACAGGTTATGGACAACATTGTGAAGTATGAGTATTCTTGAACACTTAATCACTTAATTATGCTCATAAGGAATCTGTACCTGGACCAAAAAGCAGTTGTTTGAACAGAACATGAGAACACTGAATGTTTTAAAATTAAGAAAGGTGTGCGACAAGGTTGTATTCTTTGAGCGTACTTATTCAACCTGTATGCTGAGCAAATAATCTGAGAGGCTGGGTTCTATGAAGAAAATTGTGGCATCAGGATTAGAGGAAGACTTATTAACAACCTGCAATATGCAGATGATACAACCATGCTTGCTGAAAGTGAAGAGGACTTAAAACATTTACTGATGAAGATCAAACAGCATAGCCTTCGGTATGGATTACATCTCAATGTAAAGAAAACAAAAATCCTTACCACTGGACCAATAAACAACATTCTTATAAATGGAGAAAAGATTGAAGTTGTCAAGGACTTCACTGTTCTTGGATCAACTATCAACACTCCCGGAAGCAACAGTCAAGAAATCAAACGATGTATTACATTAGGCAAATCTGCTGCACAAGACCTTTTGAAAGTGTTGAAGAGCAAAGATGTCTTCTTGAGGACTATGGTGTGCCTGACCCAAGCCATGGTATTTTCAATAACCTCATATGTATATGAAAGCTGGACAGTGAATAAGGAAGACTGTAGAATTGATGCTTTTGAGTTATGGTGTTGGAGGAGAATATTGATAGTACCATGGGCTGCCAAAAGAACCAATAGATCCGTTTTGGAAGAAGTACAGCCAGAGTGCTCCTTAGAGGCCAAGATGGCCAAACTTCATCTCTCATACTTTGGGCATATTGTCAGGAGGGACGAATCACTGTAGAAGCATATCATGTTTGGTAAGGTGGAGGGTCAGAGAAAAAGAGGAAGACCCCCAATGAGATGGATTAGCCAGGTGGCATCATTAATGGCTTCAAGTGTGGCAACAGTAGTGAGGTTGGCCCAGGATCGGGCAGTGTTTTCTTTGGCTGTGCATAAAGTCACTATGGGTTGGTTCTGACTCTATGGTACCTAACAACAACACCAACAACACTTTTAATGGCAACATTTATGGGGTCCTGGTGTAGTGCTGTAGGATAAAAAACTGGACCACAAGTTCAGTTTGAACCACAGGTTCACCAGTTCAAATTAACCAGTTGCTCCTTGGAAGCCCTATACAGGGCCAGTATGAGTCAGAACCGACTTGACAGCACTGAACAACAGCAATTATATATCAATAGAGCTATTTACAAAAAAGATTCTATTCTCCTGTGGGTGCCTTTCATTTTAGCTATACTGAACTCACTCTGATGTTTCCCATCTCTGAGGTTTTATACACGCATGCTCTGCTTGGGATTCCAACTTTGTCTATCTAGAAAATTTCTATTTATTCTTCAATACCCAGCACAGACATTATCCCTTTGATGAGACTTATATTCCCCCAGGAAAGGTAACACTTCTGTGTATTGTCTCTTTATTTTGAATTTATGTGAACAGTGACATGTTTCTTACGATGATAGCTCTCTGCTTTCTTTTAGTTCTTGCTCCCCTATAGCTTGTGCACCTCTCTGAGGACAGAGCCCATATCTTATCACATTCGCATCTATCCTTGGTGCTCATCACAGTGCCTGGCCCATAATAAGCACTCAGCAAGTGCTTGTTAAAGTGAATTGAATTATTTGAAAGCAGATGGAATAAAGCTCAGGACTATACAACAAACAACAGATTATGTAAGGTTGTGGTCATGAACAGTATTTCCTAACTAGGCTGCCAAGAATGTGATCATAACATGACATTTGAAGCTTCTACAACTATAAAATCTCTCAAATGTGTCCTTGCATTATCCTGACTACACTTCCCTAAACAAATTCTCTTTCCTTTTTCTGTCCTTTTTTATTCTATAGTTAACGAATGCATATTTTTCCTAATTAATTTTTAAAAAGCTGTCCATTTTGAAATAATTTCAGCCTCACAAAACAAGTTTGCAAAAAACAGTTTAAAGAATTCTCACGTGCTCTTAACCAGCTTCACAAGCATTAACATTTTCCAAAACCGTATTTGTTGTAGTTGTCAGTGTCATCAAGCTGGTTCCGACTCATAGTGATAATAGAAGGAAACACTGCCCAGTCTTGTACCATCCTCACAGGTGTTGCTATGTGCTGCCACCGTGTCAAACCACATTACAGTGATCAAAACCAGGGAATGAATGTTGGTGCAATACTCTTAACTAACCTACTGACCTAGGCCAGTTTTTCCAATTGTCCCATTAATAGTCGTTTTTTAAATATCCCGGATCCAATTCAGGATCCTGGTCATGTCTCATTAATCTCCTTCAATCTGAGAAAGTGCTGCAGTCTTTGATGACTTAGACACTTTTGATGAGTCTTGGTTGGCTATGTGCCATGGATTATAGGCTTTCTGAGGCTGTAAATCTTTCCATGAGCAGAAGTCCTCATCTTTTTCCTGCATAATAGCTGGTAGCTTCAAACTGCTGACCTTGGCGTTAGCAACCCAACTCATAGCCCCTACTCTACCAGAGCTCCTTTTGATGAGCCTAGGGTAAATTGTTTTGAAGATTGTCCTTCAATCAGACAAATGCATATCAAGTACTTCTTACAGGATTGTGCAAGGCTCTAGGGTACCTTTGTCTAGGACCAGGAAGTTGATCTTATGATGGAGAGGAGGAGCAGAGATACATAGCCTGTTACAATGAAATGCAACAAGAGCTATGATAGAGGTAAGCATGAACTTGGAGGAGATACAAGAAGGAGTAACTGGCTATGTCTTGTGAGACCTGGAAAGTCTTCTTGAAAGAAATGACATCTGCCTTTTGTGGTCATCTCTGCAGTGACAGAGGCCAAAATGAACCTCAATCCCTTTAGGACTTCGGACCAGAGCAAAAACCGTAAAAGGCATTTCCATGCACCTTCCCACATTGGCAGGAAGATTATGTCTTCCCCTCTTTCCAAGGAACTGAGACAGAAATGCAATGTTTGGTCCATCTCCATCAAAACGATGAGGAAGTTCAGTTTGTAAGAGGACACTACAAAGGTCAGCAAATTGTCAAAGCAGACCAGGTTTACAGGGAGAAATATGTCATCTACAGTGAATGGGTGCAGCGAGATAAAGCTAATGGTACAACGTCCAGGTGGGCCTTCACCCCAGCAAGGTGGTTTATCAACTAGGCTAAAAGTGGACAAAGACAGCACAAAGATCCTAATGTAAAGCCAAATCTCTTCAAGTAGGAAAGGAAAAGGGCAAATATGAGGATGGAATGATTAAGATGCAGAAGTAAAATAATCTTGTATCCAACTTCCATGAATAACTGCAAAAATGAAAAAGAAAAGAGAGATGACATCTAAACTGAGCAGTGGGTTGAGGAGAGGTGAGCCTGGCAGAAGGTGGGGGCCCTAGGGAGAAGAGTGTTCCAGGCAAAATTTAATCCATCAAGAATAGCAGAATACGCAGTCATTTTAAGGAATAACCTAAATACTCCTTGTAAAAATCTTTATAATCAGGACCACATTTAAACATGTTGAAGAAATCTGCTTTGACCTTTTCTGTCTTGTCAGAATTCATTAAAAAACCCTTGACATTCTGACATTCATTCTTGTACTTTGGCAATTTCAGAAGTTCCGTTGATAAAATTGACTTTAAGAAGCACAATAAATGTGAAGCTAAGGAAAAAAAGATTTTTTTAACTGAGGTGAATTAATGCAAGTAAATTCTGAAGTACATGAACCGCTGAAGAGAATGATTAAGGCTGGTTTAAAAGGAAATTAATTTATCAGAGGGACTCTGGCCTTGGTCATTGCCATGAAGCTATCCCATAAATGTCATCATAAAGCTAGACAAAATCACGCAAGTGTGTAACCTTTTTGTATCATGTAATACCTAACAGAAAAAGTCCCCATGTGGCCACAAGTGTTCTAATAGGTTTGTGTAAGAGGTAGTTAGTCAGACTCATTTAAAACTGGGATCTATAGGCTGACCTATGAACTACCAGCACTCAGGTTTAGTTGTTTGGGTTAAAAACCTTTGAGTAAGATTCTTGGTTGTGATTTAGAAACAAACTATTTCAGGAGAAGGAAACGAGGCTACAGGTAAACTGTATACCTGGAATAATTGTCTACTTTTTCTCCTGATAGTTTCCCTTCTGGTAGTCTCCCTCCAATTTACCTCATCTGCCAAAATTTATCAGTCCTAATAAGGAGCTCTGGTAGCGTAGTGGTTACGAATCGGGCTGCAAACCTTCAGGTCAGCGGTTC
>NW_006408612.1:6477601-6490009 GCF_000296735.1 Chrysochloris asiatica
CCCTCGGAAACCCTGTACAGGGTCGCTATGGGTCGGAACCGACTCGACGGCACTTAACAACAACAACAAGGCCAGTCAGAAGGAGCTCTGGTAGCGTAATGGTTACGAGTGGGCTTGCTAACCTCAAGGTCAGCAGTTCGAAGCTACCAGTCGTTCCATGGGAGAAATATGAGGCTTTCTGCTCCCGAAAAAATTTACAGCCTCCAAAACACTATACAGGGTTGCTATAGTGAGTCGGAACTGACTCCACAGTGCACTACCATCATCACCAGCAGGCCAGTCAGAGCCATTTGCTGGGATGTTTCAAACTGGATGTGGGAAAGAGAAAACTCATTCCTTTCTAATTGTGGAGTCAAGTGGTAGGAATCGGGAAGTCAGGGCTAACCTGATAGTTATCTATCCCCTCTATGTTAAAAATGATCTGAAGCAGATGGGTGAGAAAGACAGACAAAAGAACCTGAAGAAGAGCTTTGCTGAACCTACTCCACAGCACACAACCACCACCACCACCGCCTAGTGAAAGTGAGCCCCAGTGGCACACTGAGTCAAGTGCTAACTCAAAGGTTGTCGGTTCAAACCTACCAGCTTCTGTATAGGAGAAAGTGTGGCAGTCTTCTTCTGTGAAGATTGATCACCTTGGAAATCATATGGGGAAGTGCTGCTCTGTCCTCTAGGCATGTTATGAGTTGGAATTGACTCAATGTCAGTGGATTTTTTTGGAATGACTAATGAAATGTTCCTGGGTGATATACATCAAGTGGTTTGTACTTGACTACTAGCCTAAAGATCGGTGGATAGAATCCACACAGTGGTGTCACAGAAGAAAGACCTGGCGATCTGCTTCTGTTAAATTACAGCCAAGAAAACCCCATATGTAGCAGTTCTATTCTGTAACTCATTGGTTATAAATGAGGTGGAACTGATTTGATGGTAAAGCATTTCCTTTTTGGTTTCCAGTGACTAATAGTGTTGGACATCTTCTCATGTGTGTATTGGCTATTTGCATATCTTGTTTGGAGAAATGTCTATTCAGATTCTTTGCCTATTTAAAAATCGAGTTACTTAATATTATTATTTTTTAATTAATAATAATTGTTGTTAAGTGCCATCAAGCTGGTTTCTACTCTTAGTAACTCTGTATAGGTTTCCTTTGGAGCAGCTGCTGGTGATGGGTTTGCACCTCTGACCTTGCAGCATTCTTGTGCTTATCCTAAAATGCCACACCATTTTAATAATAGACTGTTTTGTTTTGTTTTTTACAGATTTAAGTTTACACAAAAATTGAACAAGTTGTCTTTTTATTATTGAGTTGCAATAGCTTTTTTATACATTCTGTAGACAAGTCCTTTATCAGATATATGATCTGCAAATGTTTGATCCCATTCTGTGCATTGTCTTTTGACTTCTTTATGGCGTCTTTTGAAACACAAAAGCTTTGCAATTTTATTTTATCCATTTTATTTGTTCATTTGTGGTTTGTGCTTTTAAATAGCCCAAGTTCACAAAGATTTGCTCTATGTTTTCTCCCAGGAGCTTTATAGCTTTAGGTCTTATATTTAATACTGTGATTCGTTTTGAGTTATTTTCATATGTGGGTGTGAAGGGTTCTTTTGCATGTAAATATCCAGTTGTACCAGTACCATTTGTTGAAAAGATTATTTTTCCCCCTATTGAATTGTCTTGACACCCTTGTTGAAAATCAATTGGCCATAAACATAAGAGTTTATTTCTGGACCTTCAATTCTATCTTATTGATCTATCTTGATTTATTTACCTTTCTATTGACTATTCTTATGTATATTTCTTTTCCTTCTATTTCTATTGACTACCATTGAAAATTTTATCATATATACTTAACTGACAAAGCTACACAATATTTTACTTATTTTTCTTTTGAATAATACAAATCCTAAGAACTAAATAACTTGGACCACACTTTCTCCCCTTAAGACTTAAGATTGTCCAATATTTTAGTAATGCTCTTTTTATAACCTCATGAATTAAATATTATTATCATTGTTATTCTTTAAGCAGGCAGAATTTGCATACATCATTACCATTGTATTTCCTCAATGTTTCTTCTCATATCTAAGAATACGGAAATGCGGGCTCATTTCCATTCTTCCTGAAGTACCTCTTTTAGAATTGTTTTATGGTAGGTCTGTAGGTACTAAACGCCCCTCCTTAATGTTTTAGTGAAATTGTCATTATATCACTCTTATTCTCAAAAAGCAATTTTGTAGAGTGCACAATTTTAGATGGAGACGTTCCCTCTTCCAATACTTGAGAGTAACACAGGCTCCTGGTATTCATTGTTGCTATGCAGAAACCTGTCAGTTAATCATCACTCCTTTGTGAGTTTAACTTTTCTCTCTGACTATTTTTAAGACCTTTGGCTTTTACTATTTGGCAATTTTACATGATATGTCCAAGCATGGATTTATTCTTATTTATATTCTTTGGAATATATTATGATTTCTGAATATGTAGATTCATGTTTTTTAGCAATTTGGACTTCTGACAGAGCAGGGATTGTGCAGAGCATGAATGTGAGTGGGGGCTGGCCATGCCTCTGGTCACAGGAGAGTGTGGGGAACAAGAGAGAGTTGCACTTTTCTCATCACCAGCCACTAGTGTGCATCTCCACCATCAGACTGTCGTCTGGATCCAATGCTGCTCACCCAAGTTCACGAAGGCTGCATTGAGTCAGTTAAGCCTGCCTCCTTTCTCTCTGTCCCTGTTCAGCTTCTTCTCCTAGTTAGGATTCAATCCTCTTCTTTTATCCTTCCTCTGTAACGCAGGGCTTCAGGATTATCATCTGTATCTGTTTCATGTGATCTCTTCTATCTGTATTGTAGAGGATCTGCCTAGTCTGCCATCTTTCTGGAAGTCTGACTGCCTCTGCTTTCTTGATGGCAGTGAGATCTCCCTTTCCTGCCGCATTTTAAGCCTAGCAGAATGACAAAATGGACCACGGTAGGGTTCCAAGTACCATATTTGTATGGTCCAACTCCCACAAGTGGTTGAGTCCTAGTGTGCTGCTGTAGAAAAGCACTGGACTGCAAGATCGTTTGAACTGCAAGGTCAGTGGTTCAAACTCATAAGTCGCTCCTTGGACATCTATACAAGGTTCCTATGAGTTGAAACAGACTTGATGGCACTTAACAACAGCAACAACACCCACAAGGGTGCCATATACCTTATTTACATTATTAGGAAGCTATCCAGTCCCCTTAGGGGGCCATAGTCTCGAGTCCTTGTGTGGGCTAATGTATCAGACTGAAAAGTCATTTGAACTGCAAGGTCGGTGGTCCAAGCTCACCAGCTGCTCCTTGGAAACTCTATACAAGGACACTATGGGTCAGAATCGACTCGACAACACTTAATAACAACAACCTACCAGTCACTCCTTGGAAACCCTATACAGTGTTGCTATGATTCAGCATGAACTCTGTGGCACTTAACAAAAATAATGACAACAATATAGTGATTTGGTGGGACTTACAAAGACTGTGGTTAGAAGGACCATATCAAGTCATTTGCTGCACCATAATTATGAACTCGTGAACTTAATCATATAATTTATATGACAACCCTTCAATGACTATTTTTATAGCTGCTCAAATGATCCTATTTTTGGTGAGTGGAAACGTCTTCAGAGGTTTTGGTTGACACCTCTGTGTCCTTAGTTCTATTAACAAATAGAAGAAATCGATGCCTGGCCCTGCAGCATCTTACAGTAGTTGTTATGTTCAAGTTGGTTGCTGCAGCAACTGTGTATTTTGAGAATCTTCCAACCTGGGAGGAGGGGAAAGGGTTCATCTTCCAGCATCGATTTCTTCTATTGTACATGGGATCCCCAGGAGTCAGAGTCAATTTGATGATAATTAACAATAATATTAACAGTAATGTTGATAGCTTCCTCACTTTCAAATAACACAAGATGTCTTAGACTCATTCTATGAATGAAAAGATAATAGAATTTCCCTGTGAACCTTTTGAAGTCTCTTGTATGTATTTCCTCTTTCAGATCAGGAGAGAGCAATTTCTCCAAGGATTCTTGGTTTGTTTAGTAGGGAATAATATTTGGAATCCATACCTGGTCATGTTTGTAGGATACTAGGGTACCAATTTATGATATTGAAAACTGACAAAGGCAAAATAGCATTTATCTTGCCTTTTCTATATGGATTGTACCCCAGGGTACCAACAGTACATTTGGGGAAGTGTTACTTTGGAGAAGTATTTTGATTAACAAATGAAGGTAGACTGATAATACTAGAATATCACCATTATTAACCCTTAGTGAATTGATGAGTCTGGACAATGGCTATTAACATCTCAAAAAGATAAATAGTAAGCCATTACATATATTTAATGGAATTATAAAATCCTGGTGTGGCGCTGTAGAATAAGCATTGGCTTGCAAACCACAATGTCAGTTGCTCCTCAGAAACCCTATACATGATCAGTATGAGTTGGCACCAACTCAACGGCACTTAACAACACCAATCCTCCATGATATTAGGTGTTTTGCAGATTCATCATTATTCTTCAGTGCTGCATAATATTCCATTGTGTGAATGTAAAGTTTGCTCAACCAATCTCCTCATGGACATCAAGGCTGTCTCCATCTTTTTGTTATTATGAATAATGCAGCAATGAAGACGGGTGTGTACATATCTACTTGTGTTATGGCTTTTATTTCTTGAGGATATATACCAAGTATATATTGCTGGGTCATACGGCTTTTCTATTTCTAACCTTTTGAGAAAGTGCCATACTGTTTTCCACAGCAGTTGCATCATTTTACAGTCCCACCAGCAATATTGGAGAGGCCTATATTCTCCAGAATTTGTTGTTTTATGGTTTTTTGAACCTTGCTATTAATACTGTATAAGATGGTATTTCATTGTTGCTTGATTTGTATCTCTAATGGCTAGTGATCGTTAACATTTCCTCATATGTTTGTTATCACCTGAATGTGTTCTTTAGTGAAGCGTCTGTTCATGCCTTCTGACCTTTTTTTTTTTTTTTAAGTTGCAAACTTAGGGTCTTAATACATGGCATAAATACATTATCAAATATTAGTAAAAATACACCAGCAGAAGATAAAATAGGTGCCTGGGACCTCCTAAAACTTAGACACTTATGTACATCAAAAGATTCTGCCAAAAGAGTGAAAAATGAGCTCCCAGCCTGGGAAAAAATTCTTTGCCAACAACATATCAGACAATGGACTAACATCTAAAATTTATAGAAAATACAACACCTCTAGAAGAAGAAGAAAAAGAAAAAAAAAATACAATTAAAAAATGGGCACAGGACATGAACGGACATCCTCCGACCATTTTTTAATTGGATTGATTATTTGACTTCTTTTTATTAAAATTTTCTATAAATTTTAGAGATTAGTTCCATATCTGATATGTCATTGCCCAAAATTTTTCTTTCTGTGGGTTCTCTTCTTAGTCTTTTGATGAAATCTTTTGATGCACCTCTGTGTCTAATTGTTAGGCGGTCACAGTAATTTAGTTTGTCTTCTGGTGTTTGTGTGTTTTCAGTAATGTTTGGTAGGGTATTTATTTATACCATGAATCAGAGCACCTAAGTTTGTCCCTATTTCTTCATTGATGAACTGGTAGTTCTAGGTTTTACATTTAGGTCTTTACAAAGCATCTTCATAAACAATGTTTTCTTTGAAGGATAGAATTTCACTTTTAAAATTCATGTTTATTTTTACGTGACTATCTTTTTTTTTTTTTTTTTTATTATGAAAAGAATCTTACAGCATCAGCTAAATTTCCCCTTCAGAACCACTGTGGGAAGATGATGCCTTGCTTATCATTGGCACTGATATATTTCTTCATATCCCTAGATGTGCAAATCTCCCATTTCTTTTAATAGTGATAAGATATTTGGCATGATGGCACATTTTAGAATATCATCTCTGAAATTCAGGTCAAAGTTTCCTAGAATTCAAAACTTCTGGTGTTGTTGTTGTGTTGTGAAGTGCTGTCGAGTTGGTTCCGACCCGTAGCGACCCTGTATGGGGTTTCCAAGGAGCAGCTGGTGAGCTTGAACTGCTGACCTTACAGTTCAAACAGCTTTGCAGTCTGGCGCATTAACCCACAGCATGACACCAGGACTCCAAAACTTCTGGTAGTGGCTGCTTAAACCTGAGATTAATTATATCCCCATGGAAGTTTAGTGACTATGGTGGGGAGTCCCTTGCACTGTGGCTACAAAGATCATGGACAAGAGTGTCAGTTCTAGATGACATTTTAGCGACCATCTAATACGTAGAATTGATTGACAGATGAAGAAACTGAAGCCCAGATAAATTTTGAGATTTGCCCCAAGTTACAAAAGCAAACATATATTAGCTTTGTTACACTTATTTCCCCTTGATTAACGGTTATGTTGTCTTTTGACCACATTCTAGATTTCTATCCTGGTGTGCCACTGTGGGCTAATGTGTCAGACTGCAAAGTCCTTTGAACTGCAAGGTTGGTGGTTTAAGCTCATCAGCTGCTCCTTGGAAACCCTATGCAGGGTCTCTATGGGTCGGAATCGACTTGACGGCACTCAATGAAAACAACAACATCTATTAGAGGATGTACAGGGGCATTTAGCTACTTCCCAAATTACAAAGACATTTTTACCACCCTTAACTTTTCAAAATCGTGAGCGAAATTGAGAGATTTTGGTCAATGATTTTAGAATTCTTTTTGCATTTGAAGCATCCAGCAGCAACACTAACAGCATCCTTGAATCATAAGAATAAATTCATTATTTTAATAGAAAAAGCATTTTTTTGTTTGTTGGTTTGCCATTGCATTGATTCTGACCCACAGTAATATGATAGGATAGAAATGCCCCACAGGGTTTCCTAGACCGTAATCTTTATGGGAATAGATTTACCAGGTCTTTTGTCCGATGGAGAGGCTGGTAGGTTTGAATTGCCAACTTTTCAGTTAGCAGCTGAACATTTAACTATTATACCACCAGGATTCTAGAAATAATAATACGTTGTTAGGTGCCAACCCATAGCAACTTTATGCACAGCAGAACGAAACACTGCCTGATCCTGGGCCAACTTCACTACTGTTGCCACGTTTGAGTCCATCGACGCTGCCACTTGGCTAATGCATCTTGTTGGGGTCTTCCTCTTTTTCTCTGACCCTCCACCTTACCAAACATGATACCCTTCTCCATTGATTGGTCCCTCCTGACAATGTGTCTGAAGTAGGAGAGACGAAGTTTGGCCATCTTGGCCTTCAAGGAGCCCTCTGGCTGCGCTTCTTCTAAAACGGATCTATTGGTTCTTTTGACAGCCCATGGCAATTTCAATATTCTCCTCCAACACTGTAACTCAAAAACATCAATTCTTCTACGGTCTTCCTTATTCACTGTCCAGCTTTCGCATGCATATGAGGTTATTGAAAATACCATGACTTGGGTCAGGTGCTCCTTAGTGCTCAAGCTGACATATTTGCTCTTTAACAGTTTAAAAAGATCTTGTGCAGCAGATTTGCCTAATGCAATACATCGTTTCATTTCTTGACTGCTGCATCCGTGAGTGTTGATAGTTGATCCAAGAAGAATGAAGTCCTTGACAACTTTAATCTTTTCTCTGTTGATAAGAATGTTGTTTATTGGTCCAGTGGTGAGGATTTTTATTTTCTTTACATTGAAATGTAATCCATACTGAAGGCTGTGCTCTTATATCTTCATCAATATACAATGCCATAATTCAAAGTCTACAGCAGGGATTGGCAAGCATTTTTCTTGTAAAGGAGTAGATATTAAATACTTCAGACATAATTTTAGGTATTTAGAAAGGCACCTTGAATAATATGCAAATGAATGAATGCGACTCTGTTCCAACAAAACTTTATTTACAAAAACAGGAAACAGACTGAATTGACACCTCAGGTTGTAGTTTGCTGATCCGTGGCCTAGAGTCCGATATTTTAAGTGGTATGTGTATATAAATTTAAGTGGTATGTGTATATAAATTCATCCAGAATACTTGCTCTAAAAATGCTGACAATCTTTTGTTTCATTCCTTTTATTTTTCTTTTAAATGGCTTCGACCTATTTTTATACACTGACAGTAAGTCTAAGAGACTGGCTACTCCGAGGGATGAACGTCTCTCTGGCCTGTGGCTCATCTCAGTTACCTCATCTGTCAAATGGCATATCATTTAATCCTCCTTTAATTGCTATTTCAGAGGTTGTGAGCTCAGAAATTATAGTAGGATGCACTAAAGACACAAGATCATAATGTTAATATAGAGATGAATTTGCTGTATTTATCTACTTCTTTATTTTGTTCCTTGAGAATGCCAAGTTTCTGTGCACCTCTCTTGTGTGGCTTCCATGAGTTATGTCTGCCTTCTGTATGTAAGCTAGAAAGAATGATGCTTTCCCACACCTAATGGGTGTGGCAAGGCCAACTCTGTGGATATGCCAAATACCATCTATCTAGCACTTAAATGTTATTGGAGCTGAATATGTCCACAAACTTTAATGACTGTCTACTGATTACTGACAGGCCTCATCGTCTTGTGGCTTTCCATCAAACCACATGAGGATGGAGATAAAAAGGGAAGAAAATTGACAAAACAGAAAAGGAACAACTATACAAGGTAAGGATAGATGGCTGAGTGGATGAAGGCAGCCATCATCTTTCACTACAATGAAAAATATTAAGTTAAAGTGTTTGTTGAATTTGTTTTGTTGGTGGTCACTTTGTGTGTATTCTGAACATCCAGCAGTTAGCTAAGTAAACACACATGACTGATGAAAGAAGAAAGGGAACTATTTTTACAGGGGCCATTAAACTTTAACTACCATCTGGCAGAGAATGATTAGAGGAGATCAAAATTAAGGCAGTCAACACAAATGCTGTGTGAATACCTCAGGGAATTAACATGGATAAAGACAGTGAACTTGTGGTTAAATAAAGAGACAGACCTAAGAGGGAAGTAGTGAACACATCCTTTATGGCTCTGGACCTCATGGTCACATTCATTGCCAAAGGAGCTCAAAGGGGGAAGAAATAACAAGGAGACCATGAGAAAAGTCTGAAACACCTGGAAATCATCAGATGCTCTGCACCAATCATAAAATAGAAGGTAAAGAACCACACAGGACCACATCATTTGGGCTTCCTCCCTACCCAGGAAGGAAACATTTATAGGAGAGGTGTGTTGAAGTTGGCAGCTAGTTAATATTCAGATTAGCCTGCTATTTAAAAGTAGGAAATGGCAATATACACTGCTGGGAAAGACTTTAGGAATTAGATCCTTGTGAACACTAAAATCCCCATAATTTCTGTGAATCACTGCTTGCTCACTAATTAAACAGTCTCCCAGAAGTAGTTTGAGAGAATACGAAAAAAGGAAATTTGGTCTTGCTCTTTCAGGTACGTGTCATAGCCTGCCATTGGTTGCTGATGTCTTGTTTAACCCAAGGGCGGCTGCACACTGAGGACAGCACAGAGCCAGGAGTCTTAGAAAGAGCTCCTTACCTTTCTTTCTTGTTTTAAGTTGTAGCTCATCTCTGTGTTCTGAGGGATTCAGAAGGCTAATCTACTGGACATCTGAGAGAGGGAATGTGACAGGAGAGCTGTGCTGGGGTGACCCCTAAGTTTGCTTTCGGTTCAGAAATAAGAAACTCCCCTTGGGGGAAATTCAGGCTTCTGAGCTTTGATTTCAGGAGTGATCAAAACAGGTTTGGAGCAATCAGGCTGAATTGAATCCATTCCAAGCATCCCAGTGGAAATATCCTGAAACATAAGGAAGAAAGGAGGTGGTAGTCCATTTGGAGATTCATAAACCCTAGTTTCTCGTGCTCTCATTTTTTCTTAATGACTTTTTCTATACCAAATACTATGCAAAGTGAGTTTCTATCCATTATCTCCACATTTAATTATCACCACAATCCTCCATGATATGTATTATCCCCATTGTACAGAGGAGAAAACTTCAAACCAAGACATTGAGGTTTAGTAGCTGGCCCAAAGGTAAGGCCACAAGATTAGTACATGCTGGCTCCAGAATTTGAATTCAGGCCTCACTCGTTCTCTCACCAAGCATAAGCTCACCACATGAGGCCTTCCAGGCACCCGCAGTCTCAAAGCCAGTTTCTGAGCATTGTGGCCCCCACGCTTTCCCCTTCTTTTCTTGAATCAGGTCAGGACTAACTTCCCTTTAGTACTAGAAGGTGAAAAAAAGAAAAGAAAAGAAACAATCTAGTGAGGTGTTGGAGGAAGTCTGTTATGGTCCCTGCCTCAGGGGCAGAGGCTCCCGCATAACCAGGGAGACTGAGCCTCAGAACCCGCCACAAAGGCAGGCGTGTGTGGCCCAGCACCCTATAAGGGCTTCTGCAGGTGGGAATGAATGGGGAATAAAATCACTGAAGGTTTCAAACTTTGAATAATGCATGGTAGAGTCTGGTGACAGGACATAAGCACATTTTCCTTGTTTCCTACCCCAGAAAAGAAGAGTTCAAGTGAAATTCTATTTTAATTAAAATCCAAAAAGTGGCATGGTTTATGCACACATACCTGACGTGCAAGAAAACGCAGAGTTAAAAGTAAGATAACTCAAAGGTATGCCAAAAACCTCATCATTAACGCATTTCCTTCTGCCTTTGTACTTCTGGAATCTCTAAACATCTGGTGATTTACCATCAGGAAACAGTGCAGTGTCCATCTGTTAAATCAGGCCTTAGCTTGATTCACCTGGGAGGATCAGCCAGATGTGGGCGTCCTTTACATTACTAATTATTTCAGTCTTCCTTTGTATGTGCTCTGTGAGGGCACAGTGTGGGGTACAGTCGATAAATCACTAAAAAGTGAAAAAATCATATTTTACTTTATTTTAGGTATAATGAAGAAGCAGGGCACTTTCTTTTTTTAGTCAAAGCGGAAATCATTACGATCTCTTTAAAGTTTTGCTACCTGAAGACTTTTAAGTGATTTTTTTTTTTTTTTTTTTGAGTCTTTGACAGGACAACCATTGTAAACATTACCTCATATATAAAAGTATTCTCTGAAGCTCAGGCAGTAGACGCTAAGTGAATTATGCAAAGATCTTTCACTTGGTGGCAATATATGTGATCTTTACAACTTACTTATAAGTAGCTTCTGCAAACTTTCCATATACAGACTTTCCAAACCCATCATAGTTATTAGTCATGCCAGTATGGTAAATACAGTGATAAAACACTGTATTCAGTTGGGGTCAGTGGCCTGAGACAGCATGGCCGAATGACAAGCACAAGTTCTGTCCTTTATGACACTGTGACCTTTGGCAAGTTACTCAATCTCTCCAAGCCTCATTTCCTCCTCTGTAAAATGGGGAGGATGATACAAGAGTACCTGTGTTACAGGCTTGTGTTCAGGATGTGTGTAACTGCGCCGGACTCTAGTAAAAGTTAAAGTAAATGTTGGCTACTACTGAAGAGTAAGACACTCTGAGCAAGCTCGTTGTCATCAGAGGCCTTTCTCTTTCGTCACAAAATGTGTTTCTCTGTGTCAGCCTGTTTTCTTTCATGATCTGGATCAGTGAAGTGTAAAATGTGTCTTCATGTTAGCCAGAAACAATAACAATAATAATTAAACTAATACCAGGATGCCATTGAATGTTAAAATTATTAAGACTCCTTACCTGTTTTCTCTGTTCAACTGTTGCCTAAGTTAGTCTATTTGACATACAGCAGTTTATCTTTCTTAAAAACATGTCCTTCATGCCGTTAAACCCTTTAAAAAATTGTATGTTAAATAATACAAATTAATGATCTCGGCCTATGAGGCCCTGCATGACCTGGCCCAGCTCCCCTCCAAAGCGGGGCCAGACATGCTACCCCCAGTGGTGTCACAGGGATTGGTGTCTTCCAATATGGTGTCATGCGTTGCCCATCCCCATGGTCTTCTTACCATATGGACCAGACCATATGGTATCCTTAGTAACATCTGTATCCTTCTTTTACTTTAATTACTACTTCATTCTCAAAAAAGTTATTGATACAAGTCAACAAATACTAACCACCAAATATTGTAGTTAAGATACCAGAAAATTTGGCAAAATAAGTAACTGTTGAAACACCGGCAGCAACGAAAACAATAGTACGTGCTTATAGCTTGTACAGACAAAACTTCGTGATTTGAAACGTCATCGTCATAACTGGATAATAATGACAGCTCTGACTAGAGCACATTGCTGTTGTTGTTAAGTGTCGTTGAATCGGATCCAACTCATAGTGTCCCTGTATAGAGCTTCCTACACAGGGACTTTCAATCTTCATGGGAGCTGAAAGCCTCATCTTCTGTGGAGCAGCTGGTGGGCTTGAACCATGGACCTTGTGGTTCACAGTCTAGTGTTTATCATATGGAGT
>NW_006408612.1:6490109-6492321 GCF_000296735.1 Chrysochloris asiatica
CCCATAGCGACCCTGTACAGGGTTTCCGAGGGTGTAAATCTTTACGGGAGTAGAAAGCCTCATCTTTCTCCCGCGGAGCGGCTGGTAGGGACATAAAAAAACAACAACAAACTTTTATTATTTTTTAAAAGTTTTTACTGTGAATTATGTGATAGTTTACATGGGAGAACACCAGCTTTACATTTATCCTATAGTGTTTTGTTACAATCCCCTCCATGCATCATCAGACAACCAAAGGGTACACCCCACAAATCTGCCCCCAGCAGTCAGCACACAGCCCCTCTCCCTCCCTGAGTCCAGAGGCCCCAGCTGCTCCATCGCTCCACGTCATTGTCTCTACCTCTATCTCTGGCTTCAACTACAGGGGCATGTTTATAAAAAGCAGTACATTTATGCTGAAACACTGCACAAACATCATTTACACAGTCATCTGGTGTGGTCTGCACACCCCATATTCCCTAGCGATGCTGCTCCCATCCATTCCGTGTGACCCTGGACCACCCAGAAGGCCTGAGCACTTCCCTCCTGTTCCTTTTTCCTGTGGCTTCAGTTTCACCTCATTCAGGTCCTTGCTGTTTAAGCAGGCTCCTATCTGTCTCTGCTCCACTCATTCTCTTCATAGCACTCATTATCACCTACAATTGCATATTTACTAGTTTATTGTTGGTGTCTCCCATAGACTGTAATCTGCACAAGGACAGGAAGTACATACCTAGGTATGAGGAGGCTTCAAAAAGTTTGTGGAAGCATGGGAATTGTGAAAGATCATGGGATTTTTCTATGAACTTTTTGAAACTCCCTTGTATATCTACTGCCAAGCATGTAGTAGGAACCCAATACGTATTTGTGAACTAGATGAATGAGTTTATGAATCATAAAACTCTAAAATTGACTCCCAGCCAGTCGGTTCTGACTTATAATGACCCTGTATAGGCTTTCTGAGATTGTAAATCTTTATGGGGGCAGAAAGCCTCATTGTTGTTCCACGGAGTAGCTGGTGGATTTGAACTGTCAACATTGACGTTAGTAGCCCAATGCCTAATCAACAACATCACCAGTACTCCTTTCATTTGCTATAAAAAACCAAAAATATTTCCCCAAAAACATAGCAACCCTGTACAGGGTATACAAGGCTGTAAACCTTTATAGGAACAGAAAGCCTCATCTTTCTCCCAAGGGGTGACTAGTAGGTTTGAATCATAGAAGGCTGAATATAAAACAGAATTTGACAGAACAAAGCCCAGGTCTCATATATAATCTCAAATCAGAGGGATCTGCAAATCCCGTTGTTGTTGTTATCCTTGTTGTTGTTAAGTGCCGTTGAGTTGAGTCAGTTCTGACTCCTAGGGACCCTGTATAGGCTTTTTGAGGAGCAGCTGGTAAATTTGAACTGCCGACCTAGCAGTTCAAATTGACTTTGTGGTCCAGCGCATTAGCCCACAGTGCCGTACCAGGACTCCATTGTTATCCTTAAGGTAGGCTTAACTTGATGGATGCCTTTGAATGAATGCTTACACCTCATAAGGTAGAGATGTCCTTGGAGAACACAAGCAGTCTGTGATTGGTTGGTGGTTTGAACCTGTACAGTTGGACCATGGGAGAAAGGCCTGATGATCTGCTTCCATAAAGATTACAGCCAGGAAAGCCCACAGAGAAGTTCTACTCTGAATTTCATGAGGTCACCATGAGTCAGAAAGGGCTTTATGGCAATGGGAAGATTGAAAAAGAGAAGGAAGGCCAAGCAATCTACTTCCAAAAATGACACAATGAAAACCTTAGGGATCACAACAGTCTGATCTGGCTGACAGCACTTAACAACAGCAACAATACTGGAAAACAAAAGACCAGAAAATCCAGATGAAGACAGTAAAAAGGAAAGAAAAGAAAAGAAAAGAAATTTGGTTTTCAACGTAAATCACAATGTATTTGCATATATATATATTTGTTCTTGTTAGGTGCCGTCTAGTCGGTACTGACCCATAGTGACCCTATGCACAGCAGAATGAAACACTGCCTGATCCTGGGCCAACCTCACTACTGTTGCCGCGCTTGAGTCCATCGATGCTGCCAGTTGGTTAATCCATCTCGTTGAGGGTCTTCCTCTTTTTCTCTGACCCTCCACCTTACCAAACATGATATCCTTCTCCAGTGACTGGTCCCTCCTAACAATATGTCCAAAGTATGAAAGATGAAGTTTGGCCATCTTGGCCTC
>NW_006408612.1:6492421-6499316 GCF_000296735.1 Chrysochloris asiatica
TTCTACTCCCGTAAGGATTTACACCCTCGGAAACCCTGTACAGGGTCGCTATGGGTCGGAACCGACTCGACGGCACTTAACAACAACAACATATTATTATTATTTAATATATTTTTTTCCAGCTGTTCTTTTGACAAGTAGGTGGAAAGAAATGAAGGCACTATTAAAGAAAAAGTGCAATGTCAGCATATAAGCAAGTCCACTTAAGGCCCTCTTTGACAATATGCAACCTCTAAGACTGACAAGGAGTCCTGGTGTGGCACTGCGGGTTAGTGCACTGGACTGCAAAGTCAGTTTGAATCACAAGGCCGGCTGTTCAACCTCACCAACTGCTCCTTGGAAACCCTATACAGGGTCACTATGAGTTAGAACTGACTTGACGGTGTTTAACAACAACCACGACAAGACTAACAAGGGGATACTAGGCATGATGCCAATTTAAACATGGAAATCTGGCTTCCTTTCACAAATTAAGTCTATAAATTTCATACAAACAATTAGGTCTGAAAGCTGAGTCTGTCATGTCAGACATCCTTTAAATCTTTAGTTCTTCTGCATGTGACACCCACAACACCAGGAATCTACAGATCCTTTAGGATTTGTAGACAGAATGCATCCCTCCTCCTCCTTCCCACAGCTGTTTGGTCCATACGGTATAGGCAAGGCTAAGAGAAAGTTAGCATAACACATTTGGGACCCAGTTTCCTAACTTTCAAAGTATTGAGGGTTTGATCATGAAACATATTATCAATGAAAATATTTTAGTTATACTACTTAACAAGTTAATGTGCTATAACCAAAAGGATGAAAGTTCAGATCTACCCAGAGGCACCTATGAAGAAAGGCCTGATGATCTCCTTCAGGAAAATCAGCCACTAAAACACTATGGTGCACAGTCCTATTCTGACACTCACAGGGTTGCCATGAGGTGTACTTGACTTAACAGCAATTGTTTCTGTGTTGTTTTCTTATTGGTTTTGTATTTGTGATCTCAGCAAGGAGCCCAAACACAAAACAAGCAACTATAAAAATTTCATTTCCTTCCCTCATCTCCTAGAGTTGAGTTAGGCAAAATGAGGAAACTTACCAACCTGAACTTTTTGCATTTTGGAGATCCAGCTTTAGGCCTGTCTTCAATTTATCCTTTCTCTATGTATGCTAACAAATGTCAGCTTTATTAGTGTAGCTCCCACGAGACTATTCATTAACATGTGACCAGCTGCTGTCAAGTTGATTCCAACTCATAGTGATCCTATGGTGGTGGTTATGTGCCGTGGAGTTGGTTCCGACTCAAAGCAACCCGGTACAGGGTTTCCGAGGCTATAAATCTTTATGGGAGCAGAAAGCCTCATCTCTCTCCTGTGGAAGAACAGCTGGTAGATTCAAACTGCTGACCCTGAGGTTAGCAGCCTGATTCGTAACCACTAGGCTACTGGAGCTCCTAGAATTGGCCCACAGGGTTCCCCAGGCTGTAATCTTTACAGAAACAGACTGCCACATCTTTCTCCCGTAGAGCGACTGGTAGGTTTGAACTGCTGACCTTTTGGTTAGAAGTCTGAAAAATGAATACAAGATTCCACAGCAGATTAGTGTCTGGTTTGAAACTGAGGTTTCTCTGGCCCTGAAAACTAGGCCCTTAACCCTTACACGAGACTACTACTGTTTTTGTTTCTGACTTGTTTCCCACTCACTACCGCCAGTAAAAGAGAAAGGATAACAAGCCAACTTGTTTTTTTTAAGACAAGGATTATTTGTTTGTTTTAAAAACTTTTTATTGTGAATTGGGTGAAGGTTTACAACAATTCGTACACATTTTGAGTCTGACGCCTTATGCCACTCAGCCATCCTGACACAGTTCATACACATTTTGTTTCCTGTCATTGATTGCAAAAGGATTGGTTTTTGATGGCATCCCTTCTTGGGTTAAAATGTAAAGTCAACTGTAGGGCTCTGGACAGAGTCATCCTGGTTTGAACCCTTGCTGAGAATTAACATTTCCATGCCAGATCTGCTAAATCAGAATCTACATTTTAACAAGATCCCCATGTGATTTTATAGGATTTGGATTCTCATATGTGGGGTGGGTATGCAAACTATCAACAGGGGATCAAACCAGAATGAACTGGTTCAATGCCCTTGTCTCCTGTTTCAATGCCAGTTTAAGGATTTATTTTCCATTTCTTTATTTTATCTACTTGATCTTAAAAAAAGGGGTGGGACACTAAAATTGATCTACTTCTAGAGTCCTAGAATGAAAACATATTGTTGTTGTTTAGTGTCATCGAGTCGGTTCTGACTCAGAGCAACCCTGAATAGGATTTCCAAGGAGCGGCTGGTGGGTTTGAACCATAGACCTTGCAGTTCAAATGGACCTTGCTTATCCTCTAGCACCACATACTCACATTCAAAACCACCAAAATTTCCTTTAGTTTCTCATTGTTTTCATGAGTTTAGTTATTTTTAAGAAGTAATTTTCCAATCTCTGGACATTATTTTCTAGGAGTCCTTGGAGTTATTGCATAACAGTCTGTAAATGGATTTGGAAAACATGTGCCTCCTATATAGATGACTGCTACTTCTGGTAGCATAGTGATTACGAATTGGACTGCAAACCTTAAGATCAGCAGTTCGAAACTACCAGCTGTTCCATGGGAGAAAGATGAGGCTTTCTGCTCCCATAAAGATTTACAGCCTTGGAAATCCTGTACAGGGTCACTTAGAATTGGTTCCTACTTCACGGCACATAACCACAACCACCACCCACTTCCTAATTAAATGCAAGTTAATTTAAAATTAAATGAATCACTAAGTTGACAGTAGTTTTTCATTGTTATGCAGCTTCTCAACCAGCTGATGAAGAAAAATACAAGGACTCCCAGGAAGTCCTTCATAGTCATACTGAAGAGAGCTGGGAATCCTGGTTCAAATCATCATTTTGAAATTCTCATATGTTCACTTAAAGATATACAAAGATACCACTAAAAATAACACCCTTCTGTCATGACATGTCTTTTCTGAATATTCGATTTTTGTCTGCTCAACATTTTGGGAGCACACCAAAGAAGCACAGGAACGATATTTTCATCTAGTCAAGGTTATATTTATGGAGTGGGAAATGGGACTTCAATTCAGTATTGAGACGTCGACTGGCTTTATGTTTTCACTACTGTTTATTACTTTGGGAAGACAACTGGCTATCAAGTCTGTTAGCTCCAAATCTCCAGTTCTTGCTCTTGTCAGACTTCCTCTGAATTGAAAGGAAAAACACTTTCCTTCACACCCATCCCCACTGGGTTGTTGTTGTTAAGAGATGTTGAGTCGATTTTGACTCATGTTGTTGTTGTTAAGTACCGTGGAGTTGGTTCCTACTCAGTGACCCTGTACAAGGTTTCCGAGGCTGTAAATCTTTGCAGGAACAGAAAGCCTCATCTGTCTCCTGTGGAGCGGCTGGTAGTTTCTAACTGCCAACCTTGAGGTTAGCAGCCCGATTCGTAACCACTACACTACCAGAGCTCAGACTCATAGGGACTCTATATAGGGTTTCTGAGAAACAGCTGGTGAGTTTGAGCCGCCGACCTTGTGATTCAAACTGACGTTGAGGATATTGACGTGGAGTGCTTATCCAACAGTACCTCAGCAGCACTGGCCAGGCAAGGCAGGGGAATGAAGCTTCCCAGCACCACTGGTCAACGGAAGAAGTATCTGCATGGAGACTGCGTAGACGTGGACGAGCAATTATACTGGTCACATGGGCTGCGAACTCTGGCTGCTCTCCTGGTCTGCTGGGCTATCATCTGGGTTTTTGAAGGTGAGTGTGCACTCAGGCTTGGAGGAAGGGACATGTCCTCCCCCTCCCTCGTGTAAACCTTCTCAGGGGTTTGTGACAGCCCATTCTGAGTCACATGTTTGAGGAAACAAAACCTCAAAAACCAGTTGTTGCAGAATGGGTTCTGGGTTCTGGTGTGTGGCTACCCTACATGAGTGAGAGTAGAAGTTCCAATAGTTTTTTGGTTTTTTCCTTTTTTAAAGCTTTTATTGGGTATTGAGTGAGTGAAGGTTTATAGGGCAGATGACCATTTTTACATTCAATAAATCATTGCAATGATTACAATCCCCTTCATGTACCCTTAGTCAACCATATTTACCTCTATTACTTTTTGTTTTTGATGTACACATACCAGATCATAAATATATATTTATTTAAATGTCCCAAGGTCACATTTTGCAAGCCATTCTCCTGCCTGCAAGCACACTGCTTTTCTCAGTCCATGGGCCTAGAGTCCTCAGCTGCTCTGTAGCTCTACACCATCGCTTCTGCCATCTCTGTTGTCATTGCTTTTCTGGTTAGGAGCCCTCACTCCTCTCATGTTCTTCCCTCTTGATGGTCCCAGGGTCCCCTGTTCCTGAAATGACTAACTGTTCCCCTCTTTTAGTTGTACCTCTTCTGCATTTACAGTTGTGACAATTGTGATTAGACCTGAAAAAATTACTAGCAATTGAATCATAAAATCCTATCCCCCTCATCTCCAGACCCCTCTGTATAAGAGGAAAACTATTCTATCTTTCCCCTCTCCTTTTGACACTAAGTACCCTCATGAAAGCTTGTAAGCCAGTCATTTCATTCCTTTATAAGTCCCCAACTTTGGCAGCCAAAGTCTAAGTTGGCCGGCCCTATCAACCTACTGTACTGAGGAGACATACTTTATCCTTGATATGAAGAATCCTTCTTTCTTCAGTTGGGATTTTGAGCAGCCTTCTCCATAATCAAGGGTCCAGTTAATCAGGTTGTAGCAATTTACGCTTGCTCCCTGTATCATATTTCTTTATCTTCATCTGGTTGAATTCTGGTCAGTAAACGATCAGTGCTAGGTTCAGGGGGCACCTCATAGGGTTTTCAGGGACTTTTGTGTAAGTAGATCACCAGGCCTTTCTTCTGAGTTGACTCTGGGTGACCCCAACCTCCAATTTTTGGTTAACAGCCTAGCAAGTTGGCTGTCTACAGCACCCAGGGACTCAAGTATTAGAAAAAAATGCTCATTCATCAAGTTAGGAAGCAATATCGATGCTTCAGCTTACTGTTCATTAAAGACTATAGAGTGTACATTTCAATCTTGCTGTCTGATAACATGGCTCAATTAGACATTGGTGTTTTTGGTGTGTGTTTTACATTTTTCCTTTCTCTGGACCTAAATGGTAATTTGATTTGCATTCAATTTTATAGCAGAATTCCTCTCTCAAAACTGTGGAATTATACAAAAGGTTATCAAAATAATAATTTTAGTTGAATTTGCCTTGTTGTTGAGCAACTGGTGGGTTTGAACTACTGAATTTATGGTTCACAGTCCAGTGTTGATCCTACAGCACCACACCAGGAGTCCCAAATTTACCTTTTGTTGTTGTTGTTAAGTGCTGTTGAATTGGTTCTGACCCATAGGGATCCTGTATAGGGTTTCCAAGGAACCACTGGTGAGCTTGAACCGATGACCTGCGGTTCAAACTGACTTTGCAGTCTAGAGCATTAACCCACAGCTCCGCACCAGAACTCCTGAATTTATCTAGATTCCTTAATTTAATAATTTACATATGTATATGTTTTTCTAAATCTTCCTTTTCATATTGAAGAGTGACTCCAATAGGATTGTCATAAATTTCATACTGAATTTGAGACAGGTAGACTGTAGGATAAGCACTGGACGGCTAACAGCAAGGTTGGTGATTCAAACCCACCACTCGCTTTTCACAAACCCTATCCAGGGTCTCCATGAGTGGGAATAGACTCTAAAGCACTTGAATTTCCTTTGTTAAACATATTTGATTGCCTTGGTTATTGTTGTTGTTAAGTACCATGGACTTGGTTCTGACTCACAGTGACCCTGCACAGGCTTTCTGAAGCTGCAAATCTTCACAGGAGCAGAACACCTCATCTTTCTCCCGCAGAACCGCTGGTAGTTTTGAACTGCTGAGCTTGAGGTTGGCAGCCTGACTTGTAACCACTATGCTACCAGAGCTCCTTTGGTAGAGAATATACTTAAATTGTTTTCTGATGATTGAATCATTCTAGTGCCTGAGGCACACTGAGCTAAATATCTACTCTCATTTTGTGGTTCTTTGGATATAGAATCACAGAAGAGTCGCATTTAAAATGGAAAGAAAGGAGTTGTTCACTTGCTTCCTTAAGGAAACTTGGGTGGACCTTTGGGCACATATGTTTCAATCCCCTGCATGTACTGCAATCTACCCATTACTGGACCTTATATATACTCTCTTTCCGTGGAAACGACACATTCTTCAGCAGTATATTTAATTCAGTATAAATAGTTCTTGAGCACTTACTGTTTTCAAGTTGCTGTGGGGATGCAAAGAAGACTACATGGAGTCTATTGGTGTCCTAAGAAGCTCTGGTAGCGTAGTGGCTACGAATCGGGCTGTGAATCGCAAGGTCAACAGTTTGAAGCTACCAGCTGTTCCACGGGAGAAAGATGAGGCTTTCTGCTCCCATAAATATTTACAGCCTTGGAAACCCTGTACAGAGTCACTATGAGTTGGAATCGACTCCACGGCACATAACAACAACAACAATGGTGTCCTACTTGGTTCCCTTCCCCCAGTGATAAACTGGCCAACACAGAAAAGGGTTGTAGTCTTTTCTTTGAGTTAAGGCACTGCCACCAACATCTGACTGTCAGGAGTCATGACATCGCTAACCTGTAAGGAGGAAATGTCGAATTCAGAAATCAGGACTTAAGTAAGAAAAAAGCCCACCAATCAGTTTGTCCACAGAGCACCATCATTTGAAACATGAATATATTTTCTATTAATAAATACATTGCTTTCTTCTAGTGTCAAGAAGTTATTTATTTTATATAAAATTGTTGTTGTTGTTGTTAGGTGCCAT
>NW_006408612.1:6505226-6509364 GCF_000296735.1 Chrysochloris asiatica
TAGCCTTTTTACCAAGTCTTTGGGGTTTTCTATGTATAGGATCATATCGTCTGCAAATAGGGAGAGTTTTACTTCCTCTTTGCCAATTTGGATGCCTTTTATTTCCCTGTCTTGCCATATAGCTCTTGCTAAGACTTCCAGCACAATATTGAATAGGAGTGGTGACAAAGGGCATCCTTGTCTGTTTCCTGTTCGCAGAGGGAAGACTTTCAATTTCTCTCCATTGAGATTAATGTAGGCTGTTGGTTTTTGGTTTTGTATATATGCTCTTAATTATGCTGAGGAATTTCCTGTAGGTGCAGCATTTTGCTTGGAGATCTCACTGCATCTTGGCAACCATCTTCCCCTGGATCTGGGAGCTTCACACTGCAGGGACCCCACGTCCAAAGAACACACTTCACTCCTGGCTCTTCTTTCTTGGCTGGAGTAGGTCCTACTTCCTCTGCTTGCTTCTCTCTTCTTTCTCCTTTTATCTTTGTAAGAGAAAAAGTGATGCAGACCACTCCCCTAGGAACCTCCCTGACACTGGATCAGGCTTATGGTGGAATTAAGAATATTGCAGCCTAACCTTAATCCTCTTATTATCATATTAGATCACATTTTAAGGAGAATCATCACATACCTGCCATATTACATCATTATATAACTGACAAACTTTGGAAAATCATGACCCAGCTAAGTTGATACATATTTTGTGGGGGACACAATTCAATATATGACATGGTGCAATCTATACAAAAGGCTATATTCTTGGATCATCATCAGTAAGTGCTTCAAGTTCTCTTAGCTTCCAGTGAGCAAGGTTGTGTCATAAACTGCATATCACAGTTGTTAATGAGTCTTCCTTCAATCCTGATGCCATCCATGTTCTTCTTCATATAATCCAGTTTCTCATATTATTTGCTCAGGATACAGATAAATAAGTAGGGTGGAAGGATACAACTCTGTCACATACCTTTACAGATTTTAAACCATCCAGTGTTCTGTACGAATGACTGACTCTTGGTCTATGTACAGGTTCTATATGTGCACAAGTAAGTGTTTTGTAATTCCCATTCTTCAAAATGTTGTTGATAGTTTGATGTGTTCCATTTCATCTTGATGATTTCCAATTTTCCTAGATTCATACTTTGCACATTCCATGTTTTGATGAGTAATGGATATTTGAAGCTGTTTCTTCTCATTTTGAGTAGTACCCTATCAACAAATGAAGGTCCTGAAAACTTTGCTCTATCTATATCATTAAGATTGGCTCTACTTTGAGGAGACAGCTCTTTCTTGTAATATTCTAAGTGCCTTTTAGTCTGAGGGACTCATCTTCCAACACTATATCAGACAATGTTCTGTTGCTATTCATAAGGTGTTCAGTGGCTAACTTTCAGAAGTGGTCCACTTCTCCTTTTTCTTAATCAGTTTACTCTCGAAGCTCTGCTGAACTCTGTCCACCATTGTTGACCCTGATGGTATTCCAAATACATGTGGCATAGCTTCCAGAATCACTGTAGCACACATGCCACCACAGTATGACAAACTGACAGTGGTGGGCAACAGTATGAACGGACTTCAAAAAGGTGTGGAAAAATTGCATGATCTTTTAACTTTCCATGAACTATTGGAAGCTCCCCTGGTATGATGTTCACTGGGATGACGTCATTACCTCCACATGAAAACTGGAAAACAAGCACATATCCATATCATATGATCAGGTCTACTTGTTTAAACATATTTTAATTAGCAGCATCGTTTCTTATAGAGTAGATTAAATTAACCTAAATGGAAAGTAAGTAAAATGGAAAGTATGACTCAACAAAAACTTGTCTATATTATAGAATTGTAAAAAAAACCCAAACCGGAAGATTTTTCAAACTTCAGATGACATAACCACTTCAGTTTATTAGGGTTCACACACCAGAGTAATGCAATGCCTGTGTGTTTTATGCACCTGTGCCCAAAAGAACCTACTGCAAATCGAGACTGAAATTACTACATGTGACATTGTGTAACAACTCTTTTCTTAATACTCATATTTTAATATTGCCATAACAGCTACCCTAATAAAAAAAAAAAAACCACCTTTCTTGGTATCAAGACATTTATAGGCATGTTCTTTACCTTCAAGGAGCTTACCTAGTACACTTGGAAATCCAACAGCCACTACTATCCTTCCTTGTGTGAAGGCATTCAATTCAGGAAACACTTATTGAGTACCTATCCAGCTGCTCCTTGGAAACCCTATACAGGGTCACTATGGGTCGGAATCGACTCAACGGCACTCAACAACAACAACAACATCCATCCTTCAATCCTACCATCCGCTTTGTGGGAGAAAGAGGAGGATTTTTGCTCTTGTGAAGGCTTAAAAAGCCTCGGAAACCCTATAGAGGGTTGCTATGACTCAGAACTGACTTGATAGCTCTTAACAACAACATCATGAGCCAGACACCATGCTAAGTTCAGAGATATAAATGAGAATAAGACAGCATTCCTGCTCACAAGTAAGAGGTTGGACTAACAATCCAATGACTATAAAGCAAGGTGATACAGATTATGTGATAAAAGTAGTACTCTGCTTGCCTTTAAGGCTATAAATTCAGGCACCATATCTGGTCTTTGGAACCCCAAGACCTAGCACAGTGCTTTCCATATAACTGTTGTTATATGCCAGCAGAGTCGGTTCCGACTCATAGCCACCCTGTACAGGGTTTCTGAGTCTGTAAATCTTTACAGGAGCAGAAAGTCTCATCTTTCTCACACGTAACAGCTGGTAGTTTTGAACTGTTGACCATGAGATTAGCAGCCCGATTCATAACCACTACGCTACCAGAGCTTCTCTCCATATAACTAGTACTCATTAACTATGTGTTGAATGGATGAATGAACGATACGTGGAATGTATTAGCAAAGCATCTCCTTGGTAAACAACTTACCGGAACTTCCTATACTATTCCACCCCCCCTACCTCCCATCAATGGTCAACCCAGCCCTAGTTGACCATTTCCCCTAGTTAGGTGACCATTTCTTCTTGTTAGGTGACCATTTCCCCTAGTTCTCATAGCAGGTAGAAAGTCCTGCTCTCTCTCCTCTTGTTCAGCATAGCAATCGGGCAATATGTACTTATGGATATATCTATACAAAAGGTGGGGTCTATAATAATTCACTGGGGATCTATTAAACTGAAGATTGTGATTCAATAGATCTGGGGTGGAAATGCAAAATCTCAGCAGGGGGTCAAACTGGAATGAGCTGGTTGGAAGCACTGCCTTAAGTGTATTTTCAGTTGTTCAACAGACCTTCCCCATTCCTGGAATACAGTACAGTCAGCTGTGAAATGCTTAGCAGCTTTGTTTGCCGGACTAGACTCATTAGCAGTGCCAGATGGTAATAACTATCCAACTGATTCATACCAGTAAAAAAAAATTGCCTAAGGACACCATGGACTCTTTCTCCCATTCTCTGCTTCATCTCTGACCTGAGACACTTTTGGAGAATAATTATGTGTGACAGGAAGTTGCCACAAAAGAGAGAAGGATCCTGGGATTATATAGGCTCTCAGATCAAATAAGTTTTATTGTGTGAAGACTAAATTGGAAAACATACTTTTCACCAGCATGAAATCTACTTATTTCCTGTTTCTTCTTTCTTGTTTAGTTAATCATTAGAGACCCAATAAAGGAAATTGCTCGCCAGTTTAGGGAATGTTAGCTTTGGTGTTTAGTATTCAGCACAATCATTAGATCCCAGAAACAAAACACAGCTCCAGGGATTATCCAAGTTGACTGGAATAAAAGACAATATGTTTTAAAACCTACTTGAAAAAACTGTAAAAAAAACCAACATTGCACGTTATTACTTCTCAGGTAGACATATGAACCAGGACATGAGAACAGTAAGCACTTTGTTCAGCATTTGTTGTTGTTGTTAGGTGTGTTAGTTGATTTTGATTTATAGGGACCCTATAAATAACAGAATAAAACTTTGCCTGATCTCACGCTGTTCATTGTTGCAGCCATATTGTTGAGGATTGTCTACTTTATCTAGCATGATGCCCTTCTCTAGCAATTGACCCTCCTGATGTTGTTGTTGTTGTTAAGTACCTTGGAGTCGGTTCTGACTCGTAGTAACCCCGTACAGGGTTTCC
>NW_006408612.1:6509464-6514291 GCF_000296735.1 Chrysochloris asiatica
TGATCTGGATATGTTCTTTTTGACAATGACTGCAACACCATTCCTCTTCAATTTGTCATTGCCGGCATAGCAAATCATGTGGTCATCAGAGCTTTTTGTTGTGGAAAAAAACTATAAAGGCAAAACATTTAAAAAAAAAAAATTCTTCTTTTCAGAGGTAACAACTATTTATGTATTATTGCATTTCTTTTAGTTTTTAAAAATGTTTTTAAGAAACAAAAGGGAGTATAATGTGCAAGTGTTTTGGAACATGCTGTATTCATTTATGATACGTTATGACCATTTTATATCAATAAGTGTATTTAAAACTTTATTTTGCAACTCAATGAATTTTATGGTTGTGAAAACAAAAACTACACATTTCTGTCTTTATTTTAATACATAAATATCATCTATTTTATAATAAAAATAAATTTTTTTTGGAGGGGTTGTTGTATAAATAGTTTCTTGCTTTAAGATATGATGGTGGTGGTGTGCTTTGGAGTCAGTTTTGACTCATAGCAACCGTATAAAAGGATTTTGAGGCTATAAATCTTTACGGGAGCAAAAAGTCTCATCTTTCTCCTGTGGAGCGCCTGGTGGATTTGAGCTGCTGACCTTTTGGTTAGCAGCTCAACTTGTAACCCACTATGCTAACAGAGCTTCTTTGTTTTAATATATAGGTAATTTCTATTCATAAATAAAGGAGCCTTGGTGTGGCACTGTAGGATAAGCACTTGACTGCTACCCTCAAGGTTGGCATTCAAACCCACCAACCGTTTCTTTGAAACCCTATACAAGGCTGCTCTGAGTCCAAGCTGACTTCATGGCAATTGGCAATTAACAACAACAAATAGTAATAAAATGCATTGATGTATTTTGACACTTTTATTATACAGTTTGAAGAACAAGTATAAATTTTTATAACTAATTTTCGATACCAAAGCATTTTACAGTGGTGTTGACCATTGTAATAGTGAACAAGGATAAAATCACAGGTGTCTTTATGTTCCAAGTATCAGCTTGTTGTTGTAGTTAAGTGCCGTCAAGTCAGTTCTGACTCATAGCAACCCTGTATAGGGTTTCCAAGGAGCAGCTGGTGGGTTTGAACTACCAACCTTAGAGTTGGCAGTCTAGAAGTATCAGCTCAGGGTGAGGATTCTCACTGTCATGTCACTGTGCTTCCCTATAACCTTGATATGTCACCCCTTTAACCATCTCTGGGGGTGGAAAGTAATTTAATCTGTGGATCTGGGTATTATTACCTCCTCATGGGCAACCTATCATTTGTGTCACAGTGCTTTCATGACATGCACTCACGTCAAACCATCAAACCTATTTCACTGAGGATTGTTTGTTAGAACAAAATCTTTGGTCTCAACTCTGTCATCACATTTTGATAAAAGGTTGTTCATTTACGCATAGAAAAAAGCTAAATTCATGATTTGGTTTCAGAATAATCTTTTCAGGTAGGTCTGGGTGATGCCTGGAAACTGAAGCATTCATTCATTTTTGCCTGGGGCTGACCCAGTTAGAATCCAGATTATGTGATAAACTCACACAAATTCTTGCCATCTCCTGAGTGATTTTGGAACTCGGAGTTAAGAGAAAACAGCTCACATTCTAAGCATCAGCCTAGTAGACTATGGTAAAGTGGTTCTATTTGGATCAAAAAGCCCATATTTGCACAGTTTTAGCTGGTGGTCTTAAGGTCTTAGCTAGAGGCTTCCTTGCTACTTCTTCTCATATATTTTATTTCTCTCTTCTAATTAATTACCAGGACCTTTATTGGAAAACTGTCTATAGCTCTCAGAGGATTAAGGCTTATTCATATCTTGTCTAAACAGGATATTATGAAGCACAAATAAGGTCTGGCAATCTAACACAATGTGATTTTAAACAAAAAGTAGATAATTAAATCATTTTATTGGAGGCTTTTTTATTAACTAGCTCTCAAGAGAAAGAGATCTTAGGCTCTTGTGAGAAAGACAAGATTCATTTCCACTAAGTAGTGTCCTGGTGTGGCGCTGCGGGTTAATGCACTTAGACTGCAAAGTTGGTTTGAACCACAAGGTCAGGCGTCTCCAGTTGCTCCTTGGAAATCCTACACAGGGTCTCTATGGGTTGGAACCGACTCGAAGGCACTTAACAGCAATAACAACAAGTGTGCAATTAAGGGGCCCTCATTGCACAATGATTAAAGTGCTCACAAACCAAAAGGTAAGGAGTTTCATCTCACCAACCATTTTGTCAGAGAAAGATGTGGTCATCCGAAAAGAGTTATAACTTTGAAAACCCTATGGAGCAGTTCTACTCTGCCCAAAAGGGTCTCGAGTTGGAATTGACTTGAAGATCAGTGAAATTTATTTTAGTGTATAACTTTGGGCCAGACATTTAACTTCTCTGGCCTCAGTTTCAGTGTCTGTCAAATTGAGATGATCATATCTGATGTCTTTTAAAGGTTGTTAGGGGACAATGTGAGGATAAATGTGAAAGTACTTCTCAAAGTTCAAAGAGTACTATGCATATGGGTACCCAATCTCAGACGATTCCAAACTGAACATATTTTTTTTTCTGTGTTGTCCATATTTTGTTGGGATGGAATTTATGCCCTGGAAAGTCTTTATCAGATGGTATGTGGGGGTGTGTATTTATATTATTTAGGAATTATATAGGGAAGGATGAAGTAGTTTGGGTAGCTACTAAATCTTCACTTCGTAGCTATCACATGTTCAATTTCTGTTTATTTAAGCTGTTGGTAATCATTTGTATGAATGTTGTTATATATTACTCTGTAGAACTCTGGCAAATATTTATATTAAGTACTAAATAGCTCATTTTTCTGTGATGAAAAGATTTATTAATTCAACCACAAAAATACTACTTAATCTTTAGTGGGAAAACTTGGCTAACTAGACGCCAAAACATTTGGTTATATTGCATAAATGTCCAACAATAAATTTAGCTCTGATCTAAATGGTAAAATTGCAGTAATAATCGTATGGCCCTCATTCTTCAGGACACTGTAAATTTAGTGTCAGCTTTCACTACCAGCAGAGGGAGCTCTGAGAATTAAGTCGTTTCAAAGCAGCTTTATTCATTCTTTTGTATTTACATATTTAACTCATAATAAAGAAACAACAACCCATCACAGATTAATATAGTCATGCTTGGATTAGGCTGTAGATTAGCATTTGATTCCAGGCACTGATTGCTGTTAGCTTCCCTAGACTAGGAATATCAGGGGTTTGAACCAGTTAATTCCAGCTCTGCCCCCTGCTGAGAAATAAGAATCACATGGGAGATCTTGTTAAAATGTATATTCTGATTCAGTAGATCTGGGTGAACATGCAAATTCTCAGCATAGGAGAAGCCCTGAGGAATGTCTATATCTAGACTCTACTCACCCCAATCAGAAGATCAGATACAAACTTCCACAATCTAATGAAATTCAGTAATAATATAACGATACACAACTCACAGGACATCATAAAGGATATGCTCCTCAAAACATAATGCTATGAAATACACTGCAATAATAAATTGTTGCAAACCAGACGGAAACAATGTGCAGTCCTATGCCAGCCTCACAATGATCATGTTTGAGTTCATTATTGCTGCTTCCCTGTCAATCCCTCTTGTTAATGGTCTTCCTTTTTTCACTTACCCTCTGAACCCATGATGTTCTTCTCTAGGGACTGGTCCTTCTTGATAACATGTCCAAAGTCCAAGACAAGAAGTCTTGCTATCCTTACTTCCAAGATCATACTTCTTCCAAAACAGATCTGGTTATTCTTCTGGCTATATCTTTAGTTCAAGCTCACCAGCTGCTCCTCGGAAACCCTAAACAGGGTCGCTATGGGTTGGAACCGACTAGATGGCACTTCACAACAACAACAACTGTGATTCAAATATATCATTTTTTCCTCAACTATTTCTTATTCCTTGCCCAGCTTTCACTTGCATATGAGGTGATTGAAGATACCATGGTTTGGGTTAGGCTCACCGATGTGACATTTCTTTTTAACACTTTGAAGAGGTCTTTTGCAACAGTTTTGCCTACGCAATATATCATTTGATTTCTTGACTGCTGCTTTCATGACTGTTGATTGTGGATCCAAGTAAAACAAAATATTTGACAACTTCAGACTTTTCTCTGTTTATCATGATGCTGTTTTTTGGTCCCGTTGTGAGGATTTTTTGTTTTCTTTGCATTGAGGTGTGTCTTAGTCATCTAGTGTTTGCTGTTATTAAGTGTCATTGAATGCATTCTGACTCATAGCCATCCTGTATAGGGTTTCTTAGAAGTGGCTGATAGGTTTGGAGCCCAAACCTTGCAGTTACCAGTCCAATGCTTATCCTACACACCAGGACTCCTATCTAGCACTGCTGGAACAGAAATATCACAAGTGGATGATGTTAACAAAGAGAAATTTACTCATAATCTCACAGTTTAGGAGATGAGAAGTCCAGATGCAGAGTGTCAGGTTTAGGGGAAGGCTTTCTCTTTCTTTTGGTTCTGGGGAAAGGTCCTTGTCTCCTCTCAGCATCTGTAGGTGCAGGTTTTTTTTTCTTTTTTCTTTTTTTACACATTATTTTAATATGCTATTAATATGTAATGAAGATAACAGACTTCAGATGAATGAGCTGACTAAAATGTTGAAAACTGAAACATGAACACAGATATAATCTGATTCTATTTCAGAACAGTTGACTACACTTTAAGACATTGGCTGGTTCCCTAGAAGAGCAGCCCACGTGAGCACTGTCCCCTGTACAAGTGTGTCCTGGTGCCAGGACTAAGGACATACTGATCTGCAGAGTCAGACTCCAGCTCTAGTACTTTGT
>NW_006408612.1:6514391-6516052 GCF_000296735.1 Chrysochloris asiatica
TTTTCCCTTGACCCTTTACTTTAACAACTATGACGTCTTTCTCCAGGAACTAGTCCCTCCTGGTGACATGTTCAAAATACGTGAAATTCACTTGCCATCATCTCTTCTAAGGAGCATTCTGGCTGTACTTCCAAGACACATTTGTTTGTTCTTCTGGAAGTCTATGATATTTTTGAATATTATCTAAAAGGAATTTTCAGTTAGCAAGATCCCTCCACCACACCTCTGTTTCGTTTTTTATTAAAAAGGAGATTACAAGAGGAAATAAATCTGAAAAAAATGTTTTAAAAACTACCTTCAACTACCTTGTAAAAAAGATGCTCACCTAGTGGGCCAATGTCCTAGACTTGCAGTAGTAACATAGTCACATGTGGCCACTGAGCACATGAAATGTGGTGAAAATGAATTGAAATGTGCTGATGTGCAAAATACACACTGAATTTAAAGTTCTGAGGATGAGATAAGAAAAATGCAAAATCTTTCACTAGTAGTAGTTTATATTGATTGCAGGTCAAAAAGATAATATTTTGGCTATATTAAATGAACCAGGATCTATTATTAAAATTAATTAAATTTATTGGGGTTTTTATTTTTATTTTTTAAATATATCTCCCCAAAAGTTTAAAATTACTTCTGAGGCTCACACGATATTTCTAATGGACAGTTGTATCACATTGTTGTAGATTTTCATTTTGCCACATCACTGCTCCCTTAGAACAAACTGATCACGAGTAACAGCAAGTTCCTTGATCACAGAATTAAAATTCAACTCAAACCCTTTGAAAAGCAATTTTTTAAGTACTTATTAAGAGACTTAAAAGTGTTCAAACTCTTTAGAACAATAATTACTTTTCTGGGCAATCAAAGTTAAGAAAATAATTCTAAATAAATTAGGAAAGGTTTTTTTCTGAATAAAGTTACATATTACTGCATTATTTGTAATAGTGAAAAATTAAGAACAACCTAATGTTCAAAAGAAAAAGTTGATAAATAATCGTTATAATGCTATGCAGATATTAAAATGATGCTAAGCAAATTCTTGTTTCGTGTTTAAAATAACATGAGAAAATTTCTCTTTTCTATTGTTGAGTGATAACAAAAAAACAATCACCCAACAACCTGTGAGGTGTAGGACATGCAGTCCTCACTTATTGACTTTCTCATCCTCTGACATTCTGCATTTACAACAATAGCAAAAAAATCTACCCTTTGATTCTTTTTTGCATTAATGACGTGTATCCGTTAGCGATGAACTCTGAGGTGCAAGAGGATCATAGCACTGCTTGTGATGGTTAAAGCTGTGTGGCCCATGGTTCTCAGTGACTCAGCAGTTATATAATGTTGTATTCATCCTTCATTTTCGTATGGCATGAATTTTCACAGAATGACCCTTGGAACCTAACCATGTCAATAAATGAGGAAGTGGGTGTATTTGCATAATACCATAACATTAACAAATGTCTAGAAAAAAAATTGGAAGGCAGTATGGGCCCCACCTGAATTTAGAGATCATCTGAAGAACAATTTTGATACATTAAACACTAAAGACTGAAGACCAGAAGAGTTGTGGGATGACATCAAGAGCATCATACAGGAAGAAAGCAAAAAGTCATTAAGAAGACAAGAAAGAAGGAAAAGGTCAAAATGGATGTAAGAAGAGA
>NW_006408612.1:6521361-6537675 GCF_000296735.1 Chrysochloris asiatica
ACAGCAACTCAAACCACCACAGCACGACAGACAGACGAGTGGTGGCCGTTTGGTTTTATGTCTATACTGTCTCTTTAAATTTTGATGTCAATCTTGATACAATCCTGATATAATCAAGATACATATAAGATATAATCAAGATAAATCAAGATGTTCTCTCCTAATCCTCGGAAACCCTGTACAAGGTTGCTATAAGTCGGAACTGACTCCACGGCACATAACAACAACAACATGCTTACTGCATTTTCATTCCTAAGAAAGGAGAATAAACAAATAAATATTTATGAGGTTTAAAACCAGAAGTGGGAGCAAGGCACTGTTTAGAACTTTCAAAAAGCCTTCACTTAACAAAAAATTCATTATCTCATTGATTGAGTATCACTGTCCTTGGCACATACATATAAAGATGATGTACCAAATTGAGGTGATAAATTAACTGAAAAGGGAGGCTCAGGGCATTGATTACTAGTTTACTCTGATGAATAAAACCATCAGACCTCATTTTTACCTTCTTTGAAATTTTCTTTTCTTATCTTACAAAAAGTCTCTAAAGAGGGACAGTCCTTGCCCCTTCCCAAAGCAAACCGTTCTAACTATGGTTTCTCTTGCCTCACACTTACAAATTGTTCAAGACCCTTTCCCTATTCTAAATAAGCCTTTCCTTGTTCCTGCTTCTTGGCTTTGATTTCAAGTTCTTATCTTCTTTCTTTTCCCCAGCATAATCTCAGTCCTCTGTTTTCTTCCCCCCTTGGCAGTCTGGGTGTTATTGCCCTGACCCTACTAAAACAGCTTTTTGAATGTTATTATCTACTCTCACCCTCTTCCTTGGTCAGCTATCTGGTGTAGGACTCTAGATGATTAGTAAGTACTGTCCCCCATCTTCAGGCTCTTCCCTCTGCCCTCGTGTACCATCTTCTACCTTTGAATGTTTCACCCAACTTTTAGGCCCAGCTGGTAACCTGCCTCTTCCCAGAGTTTTCTGAGATACTGGCAGACAAAGTATCTCTGTCTGATGTGGGTGGAGGGCATGAGCAGGGTCTTATTCACCTTGTGCCTCCTTGTTATTTTTTGTTAGTTGTCTTCCCTGGCTCTGACTCATTGTGACATCATGTATAGCAGAACAAAACCTTGCCCATTCCTAAACCACTATCAGAATCATTGGTGTCTTCAAACCCATTTTTTTGGTCCTTGTTTATTTTGAGTGCCCTCTAACTTAGGGACCTTATCTTTCAGCATTGTATCAGCCAATATCTAATTTGTGATACATAGACTTTCATTGGCTAGTTGTCAGAAGCAGACCAAGAGGCCTTCCTTCATAATCTTAGTCTGGAAGCTCTTCCAAGATCTACCCATCTTGGGTGACCCTGATGGTATTTGAAATACTGGTAGCATACCTTCTGGTGTCAACAACATGCAAGCCACCACATTACAACAAGCTGAAAGGTGGTAATGTTCTTCCTTAGCAGAACAATTTCCACATAGTAGATGAATGTTCCAGAACACTGGACTTCAAAATTGGTTTTAATTGCAAGATTGGTGGTTCAAGTTCACCAAATGCACCTCAGAACCCTATCCAGGGTCACTATGGATCGGAACTGACTCGATGGCACTTAACAACAACACCAACAACAGATGAGTGTTCTAGAAACGCTCACAACACTGGATGGGCTGGCAAGAAAAGGGACTTTGAGCATTTTCATTTTGTTTTAGAGGTCTTAGTAATTTCTCAGGTCACTTGGGAATCTCTGACTATTCTTAAAATAGGATTTGAGAGGTAGGAAAGAGCTGATCAAAATTTCCCATTTGTTGTTATTAGGTACTGAACCGGTTCACCACATAGGGACCCTGAGTACAACTGAATGAAGCATTGCTGGGTCCTGCAGCATCCTCACAGTTGGTGCTATGTTTGAACACATGTCAGTGCATCTTGTTGATAGTCTTCCTCTTTTTTGCTGATCTTATACTTTACCTAGCCTGATGTGCTTCCCCAGGGACTGGTCTTTTCTGATAGCATGTCTGAAGTTGTGCCATTGGGTCAGTTCTGACTCTTAGCAAACCTATATGCAACAGAATGAAACACTGCCCAGTCCTGTGCTATCCTCACAGTCACTGATATATTTGAGCACTTTGTTGCAGCCATTATGTCAATCCATCATGTTGAGGGTCTTCCTCTTGTTCAATGACTCTCTGCTTTACTAAGCATTATGTCCTTCTCCATGGCATGGTTCCTCTTGATAACATGTCAAAAGTATGTGAGACAAAGTTGTTATTCTTGTTTCTAAGGAGCATTCTGGTTGTGCTTCTTCCCAGACAGATTTGCTTGTTCTTCAGGTGGTCCATGGTATATTCTGTATTTTTAACCAGTTTTGAACAGTGTAATTCAAATACATCAATTCTTCTTTTTTCTTCCTTATTTATTGTTCACATGAATACGAGGTGACTGAAAATAGCATGGTTTTGGTCAGGTGACACCTTAGTTCTTAAAGTGACATTTTTTTTTTTTTTTTAACACTTTAAAAAGCTTTTGTAGCAGATTTGTCTAAAGCAATATGTCATTTGATTTCTTGGCTGCTGCTTCCATGGGTGTTGATTGTGGATCCTAGTAAAATGAAATCTTTCACAACTTCAATCTTTTCTGCACTTATCATGATATTATTTATTGGTCCAGTTGTAAGAATTTTTGTTTTCTTATGTTAAACTGCAGTTTTTGATCTTCATCAGTAAGTGCTTCAAGTCTTCACTGTCAGCAAGCGAGGCTATGTCATTTGCATATACTGTTCCTCCAATCCTGATGCCACATTTTTCTTCATATAATCCAGTTTCTCAGATTATTTACTCAGCATAAAGATTGAATAAGTATGCTGTACTGATACAATCTTGTTGCACACTTTTCCTGATTTTAAACCATTCAATATTTCCTTGTTCTGTTCTTGATCTACATAAGCATAATTAAGTCCTCTAGAGTTCCCATTCTTTGCAATGCTATTCATAATTTGTTATGATCAACACAGTTGAGTGCCTTTGCATAATCAATAAAACACAGGTAACATCTTCCTGATATTCTCTGAGTTCAGTCAAAATTCATCAGATATCAGCAATGATATCCCTCATTCCAAGTCCTCTTCTGAATCCAGCTTAGATTTATTACAGTTCCTTATTAATGTACGGTAGCAACCATTTTTGAATTATCTGTAGCAAATTTTACTTGTGTGTGATCTTAATGGTATTTCTCCATTTTTTATAATAAAGAAAGAACCACCTTTCTTATAGTGGGTACCAATATAGATCTCTTCCAATCAGTAAACTAGGTAGCTATTTTCCAAATGTCTTGGCATTGATGAATGAATGCTTCCAGCATTGTATCCATTTGTTGAATCACCTCAATTGGTATTCAGTCAATCTGGAACCTGTTTTTTTTTTTTTTAAAGTTTTTGTTGTGAATTGAGTGATAGTTTACATGGCAGAACACTGGTTTTGCACTCCAATCATTATTTTGTTTGTAATCCCCTCCATGCACTAACAATATTTGCCTCTAATTCCTTTTTTTTTTGATGTACACAAAACCACGTAGGATTATATAATAATTTAAACAACCAAAGGGAACATTTGCAAGCCAGCCATCTGCCTGCCAGCACACAGCTTTTCTCTTTCTGTGAGTCTAGAGTCCTCAGCTGCCTCTGTCTCTGGTATTGCTGCTTCTCTGGTTAGGATCCCACAAGAATGTGGGATCTGTCTTGATGGTCCTAGGGTGCTCTAAACTACCTCCTTTACGTTACACAGCTTCTGCTTTTACAGTTGTGACCATTGTAATTAGTCATGATAATTACTCACTACTGAACTAAAAGAATCTTATCCCCATCTCCTTTCACCAGACCCATCTAGATAAGATGAAAACTATTCCGTAGGGATTTGGAGCCTGACTTTTTTTTTTTGGCCAGTGTCTTCAATGCAGTTTGGACTTCTTCCTTCAATACCATTGGTTCTTGATGCAACCTCCTGAAATGGTTGGAAGTTGACTGATTCTTTTTGTGACTCTCTGTATTCTTTCCATCTTCTTTTGATACTTTCTGTGCAATTCAATATTTTCCCATAGAAGCCTTCACTATTGCAACCCAAAACTTGAATGTTTCTTCAGTTCTTTCAGCTTGAGAAATGTTGAATGTTTTCTACCTTTTTTGTTTTCTAACTCCATCTACTTTCATTGTAATACTTTACTTTGTATTATTGCCCTTTGAAATCTTCTGTTTAGCTCTTTTACTTCATCACAACTTCCATTTGCCTTAGCTACTCTACATTCAAAAGCACGTTTTAGAGTCTCTTGTGACATCCATTTTTATCTTTTCTTTCTTTTTAATAACATTTTGCTTTCTTCATATATGATGTCTTTGAGGTCATCCCACAATTTTTATGGTTTCCAGACATTGATTTTCAGTGCCCTTCATTTATTCTTGGTATAGCCTCTAAATTCTCATGGGAGCCTCTAAATTCTCAAGGTCAGACTCTGTCTTTCATGGTCTTGTTTAACTTTCATCAGCTTCAGCTTGAACTTGAATATGGTCTATTCTTAAGTTGACCCCTGACTTTATTCTGACTGATTATGTTGAATTTCTACATAGTCTCTTTCCACAGATGTAGTCGATTTGATTCCTGTATCTTCCATCAGATGCAATCCATGTGTATAGTCGCCATTTATGCTGTTGAAAAAGGTATTTGAAATGAACAAATTATTGGTCTTGCAAAATTCTTTCATGTGATTTCCTGCAGCATTTCTATCACTACAGTCATGTTTTATAATGATTAATCCTCTTCTTTGTTTCCAACATTTACATTCTAGTCACCAGCGATTATGATTGTATCTTGATTGCATGTTTGATCAATTTTAGATGGCAGAAGCTGGTAAAAATTTTATATTTCTTCATCTTGACATTAGTGGTTGATGCATAAATTTGAATAATAGTCATATTAACTGATCTTCATTGTAGACTTGTGTCTATTTATTCTATCACTGATAGAATTGTACTTGAGATACATCTTGAAGTGTTCTTTTTGGCAACTAATGTGATGGCGTTCCTCTTCAATTTGTCATTCCCAGCATAGTAGACCATATGATTGCCTCATTCAAAATGTCCAATACCAGTCTATTTCAGCTCTCTGATGCCTAGATATTGATCTTTATACAGTCCATTTCATTTTTTATGCTTTCCAGTTTTCCTGAATTCATACTTCTTTGTACACTACAAGTTCTGATTATTAATGGATATTTTCAGCGATTTCTTCTCCTTTTGAGTCATGCTACATCAGCAAAGGAAGGTCCTGGAATCTTTACTCTATTCACATTACTAAGGTTGATTCTATGTTGAGGAGACCACTCTTCCTCAGTAATATTTTGAGTGTCTTCCAACCTGAGGAGCTCTTCTTCCAGTACTGTATCAGACAATGTTCTACTGTTACTCATTAGGCTTTCACTGCCCAATTTTCTTTTTAGCAGTAGATTGTTGTTGTTGTTGTTAAGAGCTGTCGAGTCAGTTCTGACCCATAGTGACCTTGTATAGGGTTTCCAAGGAACAGCTAGTGAGCTTGAATCATTTACCTGCGGTTCAAACGACTTTGCAGTCCAGCACATTAGTCCACAGCACCACACCAGGTGTTTACCAGGTCCGTTTTCCTAGTTTGGGCCTGGAAACTCAGCTGAAACCTGTCCGCCATGGATGTCCCAGCTGGTATTTAAAATATCAGTGGCGTAGATCCCACCATCACAGCAACATGCAAACCACCCAGGTATGACAAACTGACTGATGAGTGGTGGAAACTCCTAGTTACAGATGAAAAAACCAAGGCCCAGTAGTAGCACAGGTGGTCTACAGCTGGTCAGTTGACAGAATCTAAAGTAAAATCCCAGGCTTGTTTTGTCCTGCCATTAATTAAAAGTTTCTGGAACTGAGAGTTTGCATGCTTTTTACTGGAGCCCCTCAAGAAACATAAAAAGACAATCTACTGTGAACACCATTGCCCTTTCTAGTCTGAACACTCAAGATTGGATTTCACATTTATTGCATTGTACTTTTGGACCAGATGACTAACTGTCCTGACCTGTCTGGACTGAGAGGTTTCTCAGGATGTGGGACTTCTGGCACTTAAAACGTTTTCTTAGGGAAAACCAGGACTATTGATCGATTTAGTAGCAGGCATTTTACTAGTAAAAAGAGAACAAAGCAACTGTTGCCACTGAGTTGACTTTAACTCATAGCCACAGCTGGTGTTACAGAGCATAACTGTAACCAGAGGTTTCCAAGATGGCCACATCTTTCATTCATGCAGTAGCTGGTGGCTTTGAACCTCACATTTCTGTTGGCACTTAACCACTGCACCACCAGGGCCCCTTGGCATTGAACTAATACCTGACTTGACAGCCCTGTGAACAGTCATTCCCATTTCCAATTTACAGATAAGGAAAATGGAGACATAAAGTGGTTCAATGATTTGTCCAAGGAGATGTGACTCATAAGTGATGGGGACAAAATGAAATGCTAGATGTGTTTAAAGTCAACTCAGGAGCTTCCCATCACAATGTGGAAGTGTGGGCGCTTTACAGCTGTTCAATCTATACAGGGAATAATAACCTGGTGAAATACTTAGTTTAAAAATTGATTTATTAGAGGCCAGTTTCTTTGAGGTCTTGCTAATTTGCATGATTGACACACTAAGAGAAGGAAAACAGCTGCTTAAAATGCATAAATTATTTGAAAGTGATAATTAACCAGGTAAGATTTAAATTATGCAGTCCCAATCCCTACTTGGAAATGGGATGGATGAGAGACAAACATGATATTTCTTTATCTATTTGGGAAAAAGTTAATTCAGTTAATTTTATTAAGATACATTTAAATCATAGTGATATGCTAAAGTCAAACTGATATAGAAAAAAGTAAGAAAACTATTAATAATTTGATAAATTGGATGGTTTGTAGTTCTTGTTCAAGGGATTTGACTCATTTTGAACTAATCTTCAAGAGGTCTTGACTTTCTTCCTTTCCTAGATTCTGAGATCTACTTATTAATTTATACCTTTCTTTAGGGAAAAAGTAATAATTATAATTAAATGCTAATTCTTAGACTATTTGAACTTTTGAATTTTATTTTTTAAAAGATAAAAACAAATCCAAATTATTCCAAAATGAAAGCAGATAGGCTAATCAATGAACAGTCTCCCCCTATCCCAACCCCAGCCAAGCACCATTATTCTTGTTCTTTCAGAGGCAATTAATCAGAAGCAAATGAAATTCAAATTCGCTCTTCTTCCACTTAAATGGTAGCATATTAAGGACATTATTTTGCATATGGATTTTCTTTTAAACATAACATAATATCTTTCTATATCAACATATGCTGAGCTTCCTTATTCTATTTTATAGCCACAGAATATCCCATGATATTGATATATTATATGTTGTTGCCATTGTGAAGTGCCTTTGAGTTGGTTCTGACTCATAGTGATCCTGTAAAGGGTTTCTGAGGAGCATCTGGTGGGTTTGAACTGCCAACCTTGAGGTTTGTTGTTTAGTGTTGATCCTACAGTGCCACATGGGGTGGGGATGGGGCATTAAAAAGTTTGTGGAAAACTTCCATTATCTTATAATTACATTTTTCCAGGAACTTTTTGAAGCCCCCTCATATTTATTTTAATTAGCCAGTTCCCTGTTGACCACGGTGGTGGTGGTGGTGGTGGTATGCTGTGGAGTCGGTTCCAACTCACAACGACCCTGCATAGGGTTTCCGAGGTTGTAAATCTTTACAGGTGCAGAAAGTCTCATCTTTCTCCTACAGAATGGCTGGTACTTTTGAACTGCTCAGCCCAACTCATAACCACTACGCTACCAGAGATCCTTCTGTTGCCCATAAGTACAGCATTTAAACAGTTGTGATGCAGTGTATCAGTTTCATCACTGACTTTTCTAGCCAGTCTTGTAACTTCCACCAAATGATTGGGTGGGACTATGGTGTGGCACTGTAGGATCAGCACTGGACTGTAAACCTCAAGGTCTGCAGTTCAAATCCACCAGCTGCTCCTCAGAAATCCTGTAGAGTGTTGCTATTAGTCTGAACTGACTCTACAACACTTAACAACTTAACAACAACAACATGCAAACAAGGTGCTTGTGGCCCACCAAGAGGACCAAATGTTGTTGTTGTTGTTAAGTGGCATCCAGTTGGTTCCAACTTATAATGATCCTATAGAGTTTCTGAGGAGTGTCTGGTGAGCTTGAACCGCCGACCTTGTGGGTCAAACCAACTTTGCAGCCCAGCGCATTAACCTGCAGTGCCTCATGAGAACTCTTAGCTTGCCAATAATGTGAATAGGATGTATGGGACCCTTGTGGGGTGGGGTCATGCAAATAAGGTGTATGGAATCGTAATTAGGGGATTACTCAGTTTTGCCATTGAGCTAGGCTTAAAAATGAGTCATCTCAGAGACAAAAAGGGAGGATTTGACTAACGAACACCAAGAAAAAGAGGCAGGAGTAGAACGTGTCCTTTGAACCCAGGACCTCTGCTCTGAGACCTGCCTAGACTCAGGAGAGAGAGAGCTAGCACACCAGATGGAGAGGGACAATGAGAAGCAGTCACAGAGAAAAAGCAGCAACAGTTGCAGCAGAGCCAGGAGACTGGTAGGGGGACAGTGTAGTGGGCTTTCTGGCCCACAGAGTCAGAGAGCTTGCTGGTGTAGTGGTATGCCTCTGGGCATTTACTGGTGGAGCTAAAGAGCATTGCAATACATGCTTAATCAAGGTAAAGGCTCTCTGATCCAGGATGGTCAAGAGATGATGCCCAAGGGGCGAAGGGCTTGAATGGCTGAAGGCTAAAGAGAGGCCTGCCTTTGGCACAGCTGAGAAGAAGCTGTCCTGATTGAAGAACTGCATCCCGACTCATTTCTGGTCCTGAGTTATAACCTGTTACTTCCCTAATATAACCATAATTGTGAGTATTGTTTGTGAGTTCTGTGTAGTCATTGCATCACATGATCAAATCCAGCAGTGAAGTAGAGAGTGCCGTGGGAGGGATGGCTGGTGTCCTAATTGGTAAACAGGTTGAAAAGAGGAGGTATGTTTGACCTCCACTTCACAGGAATCAACTTTAGGCTGCTGATGCTGTTAATGTTTCTCTCTCCTTTCCACTGTGAATGGAGCCAAGGAAGTCTGATGCCTCCATCATGCCATTTTTGCAACTTTTAACTCATTAAATAGTAATGCATTCACCTGGCTCAAAAATTACATACATATCTTGCTCTCCTTCCTGCCCTCACTACATAACACAAACCCAGGTATACATGTTTTTGAAATTGCCTTTAGGTTGTTTTTTACACATATACAAGTAAATGCAGATGTATTTCCATAATTTCCTTCATTTTTACATAAAAGATAGCCTAACTATACACACTGTCTTGTATTTTGCTTTGTTCGTGCAGAAAAATTATCTTGTAGATTTTTTCATATCAGTACATAGAGAACTTTACTTTTTATTTGCCTGTTTATTTTGTACACTCTTTTATTATGGAGATATACCATAGTTCATTTATCCTATCCCATACCAAAGAGTCCTGGTGTGGTGCTATAGAATAAGCCCTGGACTGTGAATTCGGTTCGAACTGCAAGGTTGGAGGTTCAAACCCAACAGCTGCTCCTTGTAAACCCTATCCAGGATCCTCTGTGTCGGAACTGACTCAAAGGCACTTACAGACATCTGCTATTAATGGCTGTCAGGTATTGTTTTGCTCAAATGAACTGTGTGGTTCCACAGTCTGTGACTATCCTCTAGTATAGAGAGTATTTAATGAATTCCACTTTTACTAAGTGCTTAACTGGATTCCTGGTGTGGCACTGTAGGATAAGCACTGGACTACTAACCACAACAACAAAGTGCTTAACTGCTTCTTTATTTTCACTTGGGAATTTTCACACCAAGGGTTAAGTATTGGCACTGGATTTTGCTATTCTGTTCAGGGCAGAAACCTCTTTACCTTGAACACCATAAATAGTCTCTTTGAATATTATTGAAATGCTCTTGCTACTGCAATGAGGAATAACAGAAAATGTTGCAACAATGATTTCATTACTCTTCTCTATTGATTGGATTATTGCTGCAGACACCAGATGCAAGTGTGCTGAGAATGCTTCACAATATCCGAGAAATTTGTTTAAATTTGGTTTCCATTTTGATGAGGAGAAAGTGAAGTGTCCAAGGTTTATTGATTTTTTAAATGTTCCCTGACTAGGATCTGAAATGATAATTCCCAATGATCCTTAATTAATTACGTCAAGAGCTAGAGCGTTTCACACAAAATCATAGAGAATATATACAAACCTTCTTTTAGATTTGTTTTAATGTGCACAATTTGCATATCGTATATAATACCATAAAATCCTGCTTGTGCAAGAGAAATGATCAGAAACCCTCCCTCCCCCATTTTTTTAAAGCTAAGCATAAATTATGGCAAAGAGATTTTGGCTATTGTTGTTGTTGTTAAGTGTTGTCAAGTTGGTTCTGACCCATAGCGACTCTGTATAGGGTTTCTGCATTAACCCACAGCACCACACTTAGATAGTTTAAATTGATGCAGTCGGGTGGGGACAAAATTTATCAATGTTTCTAAAATAGAGGCATGTTTCAATGAAAACAGGGCTGACTGCTACTTTAGAGGGACCTTCAATTTCAATGGTGGCAATAGTTTCTATCAAACATGCTTGGCAGCATAAATTAAAAAGAAATAATATTTAAACATAACAATAATCCTTTAGTTTTCATATTAGAGTGAATTTCTGGAGTGTAAACTTTGTCACTCAAGAGATTAAATCATTGAATACCAGTGTACACCGATGTTCATTGCAATACAAATTACAACAGCTGAAAAGTGAAAACAAATCAAGTGTCTATCAATTAGTGAAATAAACCAAGCATCCACCAACAAATAAGCAGCATGTGGTATCAATGTTCAATGTAGTATTATTCAGCCTAAAAAGAAATGAAGTTCTGATGCATGTTATGACAGATGAACCTTGCAAATATCCTAAGTGAAATAGGTTACATGGAATGTCTAGCACAGGCGGATTCATGCAGACAACAGTTATTAGTGATTGCCTGGGTCAGGGGTACGTGGAGAGTTGATACTTAAGGGTTATTGAGCTTCTGGTTGGGAGCATGGAAAGTTTTTGGACATGAATATTGAAGATGATTGCACAATGTGGTGATTGCCATTAATGTCACTGAATTATACACTTAAAATAGAAATATTTCTTAGAAACATTTTAATTTAAAAAAGGGGGCCTTCATAAGCAGTTAACCCCTGTAATAGATTATTTAAAAAATGAATCTATACTTTAAGGGTGATCGCTCCAACACAGAAAATGGGAAAAAAAATATATGATCAAGCAACTTGCAAAAGAAGAAAGACAAATGGCCAGTATGCTTTATGGCCATTTTATTAATATAAATAAATGAGTAAATTCTCAATTAAATATAAGTTATATGACTTTTATTAGCCTAAATACTCAAATAAGTGTAAGTGAAAACACATACATATAATTTCCACTCTTTTTGTGTGTGTTGTTGTTGTCAGGTGCCATCGAGTCGGAACCGACTCATAGCGACCCCATGCACAGCAGAACGAAACAATGTTCGATCCTGGGCCAACCTCACTACCGCCGCCACACTTGATGCCATCAATGATGCCACCTGGCTGATCCATCTCGTTAGGGGTCTTCCTCTTTTTCTCTGACCCTCCACCTTACCCAGCATGACATCCTTCTCCAGTGACATTCTCTCCGGACAATGTGTCCAAAGTATGAGAGACGAAGCTTAGCCATCTTGGCCTCTAAGGAACACTCTGGTTGTACGTCTTCCAAAACAGATCTATTGGTTCTTTTGGCAGTCCATGGCACTTTCAGTATTCTCCTCCAACACCACAACTCAAAGGCATCAATTCTTCTACAATCTTCCTTACTCACTGTCCAGCTTTCGCATCCATATGAGGTTATTGAAAATACCATGGCTTGGGTCAGGTGCACCTTAGTCTTCAAGCTGACATCTCTGCTCTTTAATACTTCAAAAAGTTCCTGTGCAGCAGATTTGCTCAATGCAATATGTCGTCTGATCTCTTGACTGCTACTTCCATGAGTGTTGACAGTTGATCCAAGAATGAAGTCCTTGACAACTTCAATCTCTTCTCCATTGATAAGAATGCTGTTTATTGGTCCAGTGGTGAGGATTTTTGTTTTCTTAACATTGAGATGTAATCCATATCGAAGGCTGTGCTCTGTGATCTTCATAAGTATATGTTTCAAGTCCTCTTCACTTTCAGCAAGCAAGGTTGTATTATCAGCATATCGCAGGTTGTTAATGAGTCTTCCACCAATCCTGATGCCACGTTTTTCTTCATAGAACCCAGCTTCTCGTATTATTTGCTCAGCATACAAATTAAACAAATATGGTGAAAGAACACAACCCTGTCTCACACCTTTCCCAATTTTAAAACATTCAGTGTTCCCATGCTCTGTTTGAACAACTGCCTCTTGGTCCAGGTACAGATTTCTCAGAAGTACAATTAAGGGTTCTGGAATACTCATACTTCTCAATGTTGTCCATAGCTTGTCATGATCCACACAATCGAAAGCCTTCACGTATTCAATAAAGTATAGGTAAACCTCCTTCTGGTATTCTCTGCTTTCAGCCAAGATCCATCGGACATCAGCAATGATATCTCTCATTCCACGGCCTCTTCTGAATCCAGCTTGAACCTCTGGAAGTTCTCTGTCAATGTATGCTTGTAGCCATTTCTGTATTACCTTTAGCAAAACTTTACTCGCTTGAGATATCAAAGAGATTGTCCGATGATTTCCTCATTCTGTTGGGTCACCTCTCTTTGGAATGGGCACAAATATTGATCTCTTGCAATCAGTCAGCCAGATAGTTGTCTTCCAAATTATTTTGTGTGTATAAGGCTGCTTTAAAAAACCTTTTTTTGGATAATATTTTGTTGGGCTCAACCACAAAAGATATCATGGAGAGGGCATAAGACCAAGCAACATTGTGTTTTGTTTTATGTAAGCTCAATCTAAGTTGGAGCCTATTTGACACCAAGTAAAACTAACAACATTGAGATAGTAATCTGCATACCATAAGATTCTTCCATTTAATTTGTACAATTCAGTGTTTCTGGGAGATTCATAAATAGCTCAATCTTCATCACAATCAATTGAGCATGTTTACCATGAAGAAAATACCCTCTAGAAGTCATTCCCATTTTCTCCCAATACCTCCTCCCCGTCCCTAACCCACTACTAATTTAGTTTTTGTGTCTCTGAATTGTCCAATTCTGAACATTGTATATAGGTTGATTCGTACACTGTGTGGCCTTTTTGACTGATATCATGTACTTAGCATAAAGGTTTCATGAAGTATATCATGTTATAGCATGTATAAACACTTCAGATTTATTGTTATTGTTTATGGTTGTATAATACTTCGTTGTATGAACATGCTCTTCTATTTTCCATCAGTCAGGTATGCTTGTGATTCTTTTCTACTTAAAAAAACAAAAAACAAAAACACCTTTCATTGTGAACTGAGTGAAGTTGTACAGAGCAGATCACCAGTTTTACACTCTGCAAACCATATACTGAGTTTCATTACGTGATTGCATCTCCTCCATGTACCACAGTTAATAGTATTTACCTCTAGTCACTTTAACTCTTGCATTCCTCCCTTTGTCTTCCTCTACTTCTATTTTTCCTCTGCCAACCATACACTTATGGTCTATTATTGCCTTCCTGTCATCCAAGTAAACACATGTCTAGCCTCTAGTGCAGCATTAAAAAAAACACCACAAATGGATGGCTTTAACAAACAGAAATTTATTCTTTCACAGTTTGTTGTTGTTAGGTGCTATCAAGTCAGTTGTGACCCAAAGCGACCCTATGTCCAATGGAACAAAATACTGCCTGGTCCTGTGCCATGCTCAAAATTGCTGCTACACTTGAGCCCACTGTTGCTGCCACTGTGCCAATCCATCTCCTTGGGGGTCTCCTTGTGTTTAGGTGTCCCTTCACTGTATCAAGCATGATATCTTTCTCCAAGGATGTGATCCCTCCTGATAACATGTCCAAAGTGTGAGAGACGAAGTCTGGCCATCTTGCCTTCTAAGGAGCTTCTGGTTATACTTCTTTCAAAACAGATTTGTTTGTTCTTTTGTCAGTCCATGTTGTTGTTGTTAAGTGCCGTCGAGTCGATCCCAACCCATAGTGACCCTGTATAGGGTTTCTGAGGAGTGGCTGGTGAGCTTGAACTGCCCACTTTGCAGTTCAAACGGCTTTGCAGTCTGGCACATTAACCCAGAGTGCCACACCAGGACTCATTGGCAGTCCATGGTACCTTTAATGTTCTTCTCCAACACCACAACCCAAATTCATCAATTCTTCTATCGTCTTCCTTATTCATTGTTTAAATTTCACATGCATATGAGACTACTGAAAATAGCATTGCTTGAATCAGGCACACTGTAGTCCTCAAACTGACATATTTAAGGTACTCTTGAACACCTTAAAGAGGTCTGTGCAGCAGATTTACCTAATGTAATATATAATTTGGTTTCTTGACTGCTGCTTACATGAGTGTTGATGGTGGATCCAAACAAAATGAAGTCTTAGATAACTTCAATCTCTCCATTTATATGGATATTATTTATTGGTCCATTGGTAAGGATTTTTGTTTTCTTTACATTGAGGTGCAGCCTGTATTGAAGAATGTGGTCTTTGATCTTCATCAGTAAATATTTTAAGTACTCTTCACTTTCAGCAAACAAGGTTGTATCATCTACATATTGCAGGTTGTTAATGAGCCTTCAGCTAATCCTGATATCACGTTCTTCTTCATATAATCCAGTTTCTCGGATTATTTATTCAGCATACAGATTGACTAAGGATGGTGAAAGAATACAACCCTGTGGTGCATGCCTTTTCTGATTTTAAACCATGCAGTGTCCCCTTGTTCTGTTCAAACAACTACCTCTTGGTCTATGCACAGTTTCCTCATGAGTGTTCCAGAATACTCATTCTCTACAATGTCCATAACTTGTCATGATTCACACAACTCAAAGTCTTTGTGTAGTCAATAAAGCACAAGTAAACATCTTTCAGATATCCTCTACTTTTAACCAAAATCCATCTGTCAGCAGTGATAGCTCTTGTTCCATGTCTTCATGTGAATCCAGCTTGAATCTCTGGAAGCTCCTTGTCAATGTACTGTTGCAAGTCATTTTTTAATTATCTTTACCAAAATTTTACTTGGTTGTGATATTATCTGATGATTTCTACATTCCATTGATCACCTCTTTTTGGAGTAGGCAGAAATATGGATCTCTTCCAATCAGCTGGCCAGGTAGCTGTCTTTCAAATTTCTTGGCAGTTTAGGAGGCTTGAAGTCCAAATTCAGGATATCAGCTCTAAGAGTAAGCTTCCTCTCTTTGTTGGTTCACAGTTTAGAAGGAATGTTCTTGCCTTCTTTCAACATCTGTGGGTCCAGTGTTACTTGGAGATCTCTATGTGTATTGTATAAATCTTCCCTTGGGTCTAGAAGGTTCCCAACACAGGGAACGAAGGACATGCTCTGTTTCTGGCTCTTCTTTCTTGGTGATAGTAGGTCCTTTTCACCTCTGCTTGCTTGTTTAATCCCTTTTATATCTCAAAAGAGATTGACTCAAGATACAACCTATTCCTGCAGATTGCATACTGCATCATTAACATAGCTTCCTTGAATCCTGAGTTGTTAACATCATAGAGGTGAGGATTTATAATTGTGTCAGATCATTAAGTGGAGAATAATTATAGAATTCTGAGAACCATGGCCTAGCCACATTGACGCATAATTTCGGGGACACAGTTTAACTGATAATACTCACTTTCCTTACCCACCTTGTGGGATTCTGGGGAGCTTGAAACTTGCATATTTTAAGCTCTCAATTGTTGCTGTTAAATGCTATCAAGTCCGTTCCTACTGGTAGTGATCTTGTATAGGGTTCCCAACGAGCAACTGCAGGGTTTGAACCACTAACCTTGAGGTTAATAGTCCAGTACTTATCTGACAGAGCCACAAGGACCCATAAATGACTTTTTATAGCTTGGTAACTAATTCAGTGCATTTCTCCAAAGATTTTATTCTAACCTCTGTTTCTCCCCATTTTAAGGCATGTCTGGTGTCATCCTGGGGTATCAGGTGAGGGTCTTGGGGAATAATCATGAAAGCTTGAGTTCTTTTTTTTTTTTTTTT